>NW_016830464.1:13286-20932 GCF_001698545.2 Rhinopithecus bieti
TGTCTTGGTGATTAGCATTTGGCTTCTCATTATTTATGCAAATTTCTGCAGCTGGCTTGAATTTGGCCTCAGAAAATGGGATTTTCTTTTCTATCACATTGTCAGGCTGCAAATTTTCCAAACTTTTATGCTCTGTTTCCCTTTGAAAACTAAATGCCTTTAATCGTACCCAAGTCACCTCTTCATTGCTTTGCTGCTTAGAAATTTAGTCTGCCAGATACCCTAAATCATCTCTCTCAAGTTCAAAGTTTCACAAATCTCTAGGACAGAAGGAAAATGCTGCCAGTCTCTTTGTTAAAACATAATAACAGTCACCTTTGCTTCAGTTCCCACAAGTTTCTCATCTCCATCTGAGAACACCTTAGCCTGGATTTCATTGTCCATATCATTATCAGCATTTTGGTCAAAGCCATTGACAAGTCTCTAGGGAGTTCCAAACTTTTCCACATTTTCTTTTCTTCTTCTGAGCCCTCCAAACTGTTCCAGCCTCTCTGTTACCCAGTACCAAAGTCGCTTTCACATTTTCAGGTATCTTTTCAGCAGTGCTTCACTCCTGGTATGAATTTACTGTATTAGTCCATTTTCACACTGCTGACACAGACATACCTAAGACTGGGCAATTTACAGAAGAAAGAAGTTTAATGGACTCATAGTTCCACATGGCTGGGTAGGCCTCGCAATCGTGGCACAAGGTGAAAGGCATGTCTCACATGGCAGGAAACAAGAGGAGAGAACTTGTGCAGGGAAACTTTCCTTTATAAAACCATCACATCTCATGAGACTTATTCACTATCATGAGAATAGCAGGGGAAAGAACCACATCCCATGATTCAATGACCTCCCACCTGGTCCCTCCCAAACATGTAGGAATTGTGGGAGTTACCATTCAAGATGCGATTTTCATGGGGACACAGCCAAACCATATCAAGTACCATGCCATTATGATTACTAAACTGCTTTAGTATAATCTGAAGTAAGATAATGCAGTTCCTCAAGTTTCATACTTTTTGCTTAGTATAGTTTTGGCTATTCTGGATGTTTGTAGTTTGATATGAAATTTAGGATTGCTTTTCTATTTATGTGAAAATGTCATAAGTATTTTGACAGGTATTGCATTAAGTCTATAGATTTAATGCTTTGGGTTGTATGAACATTTTAAAATATTGATTCTTCCAATCCATGAGCATAAAATATCTTTCCACTTTTTGTGTCCTCTTCAATTTCTTTCATCTGGGCTTTATAGATTTTGTTCCAGAGATCTCTCACTTCTTTAGGTAAGTTGATTCCTGTATACTTTATTTTTTTGTAACTATTGCTAATGGGATTGCTTTCTTGATTTCTTTTTCATATTTTTTACTGTTGGTATATACAAGTGCTACTGATTTTTGTATTATTTTGCATCTTGCAACTTTACTGAACGTGTTCATTCATTCTAAGAGTTTCTTGGTGGAGTATTTAGATTTCTTTGAATATAAGGTTGCATCATCTGCAAACAAAGATAATTTGACTTCTTCCTTTTCAATTTGGATTTCAGTTTTTCTGCATTCAGTATGATACTAACTATGGATTTGCACATGTGGCTTTTATTATGTCGAGGTATGTTCCTTCTATGCCCAGTTTTCAGAGTTTTATCAAGAAGGGATATTGAATTTTATTAAATGCTTTCTCAACATCTATTGAAATAATCACAGGATTTTTGTCCTTCAGTCTGTTTATATAATGTATCACATTTATTGATTCACATATGTGGAAAAATCCTTGCATTCCTGGAATAAATCCCTTTTGGTCATGATGAATGCACTTTTTAAAGTGTTGTTGAATTTGGTTTGCTAATATTTTATTGAGGATTTTTGCATCAATATTTATTAGAAATGTTGGCTGGCCTGTAGTTTTGTTTCTTGGATGTGTTATTTTCTGGCCTTGATACCAGGGTAATACTTGCCTTAGAGAATGAGTTTGAAAGTATTCCTCCCTTCTCTATTTCTCAGAATAGTTTGAGTAAGATTGGTATTAGCTCTTTAAATGTTTGGTAGAATTCAGCAGTTAAGTCATCAGGTCCCAAGCTCTTCTTTGCAGGTGGGCTTTACACAACATGCTAAATCTAGTTGCATGTTTTTTGTCTGTTCAGGTTTTAGATTTCTCTATTGTTCAATCTTGATAAGTTGCATGTGTGTAGGAATTTGTACATTTCTTCTAGATTTTTCAACTTGTTGGTATATATTTGCACATCATAGTCATTAAAGATCCTCTGAATTTCTACAGTATCAGATATAATGTCTCTATTTTTATCTCTGATTTTATTCATTTGAATCTTATCTCTTCTTAGTCTCATTAAAGTTTTGTCATTTTATTTAAATTTTAGAAAACCAACATTTTGTTCCATTGATTTTTTGTATTTTTAATTTCAAATATATTTATTTCTGCTCTAATATTTATTATTTCTTTTCTTCTACTAATGATGGGTTTGGTTTGTGCTTGCTTCTCTAGTTCTTTAAGATGCATCATCAGGTTTTTTATTTGAAGTTTCTCTTCTTTTTGATGTAGGCATGTATTGATATACATTTTCCTCTTCGTACTGCTTTGGCTGTATTTCATAGGTTTTGGTATGTTGTGTTTCCATTACCACTTGTGTCAAGAAAATTTTCAATTTTATTCTTAATTTTTTCGTTGACCCACGGGTCATTCAGAAGGATATTGTTTCATTTCCACATGTTTGTACAGTTTCCAAAATTTCTCCTGTTATTGATTTCTAGTTTTCATTGTGGTCAGAGAAGATGCTTGATATTATTTCAAATTTTTCTATGTTCTAAGTCTCATTTTGTAACCTAATATATGATCTATCTTTCAGACTAATCCACGTGCTGTGGAAAAAAATGTGTATTCTGCAGCCATTGAATGAAACTTTCCTCAAATATCTATCAGATAACTTTGGTCTAAAGTGCATATTGTTTGATGTTTCTTTGATGATTTTCATCTGAAATATCTGTTTGATGCTGAAATTGGGTTGTTAAACTCTTCGGCTATTATTGTATTAGAGTCTATCTTCTCTTTATCTCTAATATTTGCTTCATATATCTGGTTGCTCGAGTGTTGGCTGCATATATATTTAAAATTGTTATGTCCTCTTGCCAAATTGATGCATTTATCATTATGTGGTGACTACTTTGTCTCTTCTTACAGTTTCTGTCTTAAATTTTTTTTCTCTCATGTAACTCCTCCTCCTCTTTTTTGTTTTCCATTGACATAGAAAATCATTTTCTATCCCTTTATTTTCAGTCTATGTGTGTCTTTATAGGTATAGGGTGTTTTTGTTGACAATAGATCATTGGGTCTTGCTTTTATATCCAATCAGCCACTCTTTGTCTTTTGATTTAAAAATTTAGTCTATTTATAGTCAATGTTATTACTGGTAAGTAAAGACTTACTCCTACTATTTTGCTATTTGTTTTCTGGTTATTTTTTGGTCTTGTCTTCCTTCTTTTCTTCCTTTCTTTCTTTATTAAAAGTAATTTCTTCTAGTAATATGACTTAATTTTTTGTTTTAATTTTATTTTATATGTGATGCTACCATGAGGCTTGCAAATATTATTTTGTTTTCCATTATTTTAAGCTGATAATAACATGTTGGTATAAACAAACCAACAAACAAGCAAAACAAAAACATAAACATTTTACCTTTTTATTTCACCTCCCAGCTTTTTTATTTTTTATATGTTATTGTACTGTCCATGTTGTGAAAAGTTTTATTTATTATTTTCATTCGTTTATCATTTAGTCTTTCTACTTAAGAGTTGTTTAGACACCACAGTTATGGTGTTATAATATTATTTGTGTTTCTGTGCCCTTGCTATTATCTGTGAGTTTTGTACAATCAGATTATTTCTTACTGTTTATTCATGTCCTTTTTTTCTAATTGAAGTAATCCTTTTAGCATTTTTTATGGAATGGGTCTGGTGTTGATAAAATTCCTCAGCTTTTGTTTGTCTGGAGAAGTCCTTATTTCTCTTTCATGTTTGAAGGATATTTTTGCTAACTATACTCTTCTAGGGTAAGAGGGTGTTTTTTTTTTGTTTGTTTTGTTTCATTTTGTTTTGCTTTGTTTTTGGCACTTTAAATATACCATGCCATTTTCTCCTAGCCAGTAAAGTTTCCATTGAAAAGTCTGCTATCAAATGTATTGGAGCTCCATTGTGTGTTATTGGCTTGTTTTCTTTTGCTGCTTTTGGTATCCTTTCTTTATCCTTGACTTTTGGGAGTTTGATTATTAAATGCCTTGAGGTAGTCTTCTTTGGCTTAAATCTGCTTGGTGTTCTATAACCTTCCTGAACTTGGATATTGATACCTTTCCCTAGCCTTTAAAGTTCTCTAATATTATTACTTGGAATACGCTTTCTATCCCTATCTCTTTCTCTATCTCCTTTTTAAGGCCAGTAACTCTTAGATTTGCTATCCTGCGGCTATTTTCTAGATTCTATAGGCATGCTTCATTTTAAAATTCCTTTTCTTTTGTCTCCTCTGGCTGTGTATTTTCTGATAGCCTTCTTCAAGCTCATTAGCTCTTTCTTCTCCTTCATCCATTGAGCTATTAAAGGACTCTAATGCATTCTTCAGTGTAGCAATTGCATTTTCACTCCCAGAATTTCTGCCTAATTCTTTGTAATTATTTTGATCACTTTGTTAAATTTATCTGATAGAATTCTGAATTTCTTCTCTGTGTTATCTTAAATTTCTTTGAGCTTCCTCAACACAACTATTTCAAATTCTCTGTCTAAAAGGTCACATATCTCTGTTTCTCTAGAATTGGTCCCTGGTACTGTATTTATTTCATTTGGTGCTGCCATGTTTTTCTCAATGGTTTTGATACTTGTAGACGTTTGTCTGCACAGGTCATTGAAGAGTTAGGTGTTTATTTTAGTGTTCACACTCTGAGCTTTTTTGTGCCTGTCCTTTTGTTGAAGGCTTTCCAGATATCTGAAAAAAAAAAACTTGGATGTTACAATCTAAGCTGTATCTGCATTGGGGTGCACCCTAAGTTCAGTAACACTGTGGGTCTTGATGACCAGTGGTACCATCTTGACGGTCTTAGACAAGATCTAGGAGAATTCTCTGGATTACCAAACAAAGACTTATGTTATCTTCCCTTAATTTCCCCAAACAAATGGAATCTCTGTCTCTCTGTCCTGTGGCCACAGCTACTAGGATTATGCTGAGTCAGACCTGATGTCAGCACACCACTGGGTCTCACTCAAGGCCTGCTTTAAATATTCCTTCGCTATTCCCCATGTTCACTCAAAGCCCTCTGGCTCTGCAATCAGCAGGTTCTAAAGCCAGCCAGACTTGTGTCTTTTCCTTCAAGGTGTCCTCTTTAGCCTAGTCCCTGAGTTGGCCCAGCAGTGTCATTTAGGAGCCAGTGACCATAGTCAAAATGTTTAGAAGGCTCTCTGGCTTACTGTGGCTGAGCTGGAACTCAATCCACAAAGTGCGTCCTTCTTACTCTTCCTTTCTTTTTCTAGAGTTGTGGAGCCTCACTCTGTGGCCACCACTACAGGCCCACAGGGATTACTGCCAGACTATTGCTAATGTTCCCTTAAGTCCTAAGGGCACTTCAGTCAGTGTATGGTGAATGCTGCCTGGCCTAGAACTCACCCTTCAAAGCACTGGGTTCCCCTCTGATCCAGGGCAGGTTCAAAAATGCCATCCAAGATCCAAGGACTGGCATTGTGGACCCCAAGATGCTGTTTGGTGCTCTATCCCCTGTGGCCAAGTTGGTACATAAGTTGCAAGACAAAGATTCTTTCACTTTTTCCTCTACTTTTCTCGAACAAAGGGGCCCTCTTCCCATCACCATCACAGGTGGGAATGTGCTGAATTTTACCTAATGCCAACAAGTTTAAGGGTCTTACCCAAGTCCCATGAGTTACCCTTTGCATATCACTGCTGGTTAGAAGTTAACTTAACCAGGAAGGCAAAATAAATGTACAACGGAAACTATAAAACATTGTGAAAAGAAATGTAAAAAGACTTAAACAAATGAAAAGATATTGCATATTCATGCATTGTAAGACTTAATATTAAGATGACAGCACTAGTCAAAGTAATCTACAAATTTAATGCAATCCTATCAAAAATTCTAATAATGTTCTTTTCATAAATAGAAAATAATTAAAATTTATATGGAACCACAAAAGACCACAAAATATTTTGGCTGAATATAACTGAAGCAATTTTGAGCAAGAATAAAGCTGGAAGCATCATACCTCTGGATTTTAATATATGTTATAAAGGTACAATAATCCAAACAATATAATGCTGATGTAAAAATAAAAACACAGATGAATGGAACAAACTAGAGAACCCAGAAATAAACCCACAAAAATATGATCAACTGTTGTCAAGAATATGCAATGGAGAAATGATAGTCTCTTCAATAAATGATGTTGAAACAACTGGATATCCATATGAAAAAGAATGAACTTGAACCATTATCTCACACCACACACAAAAATAAATTCAAAATTAATAAAAGGCTTAAATGTAAGGCTTGGAACAGTAAAACTCCTAGAAACAAGATAGAGAAAAAACTTCTGGGCATTGGTCTTGGCAATGATGTCTTGAATAATGCATCAAAAGCACACACAACAAAAGCAAAAATAGACAAGTAGGAATATATCAATCTAAAAAACTTCTGCAAAGCAAGCAACCAACAAAATGAAAAGGCAACCTACATAATGAGAAAAGCTATTTGTAAACAATATATTATCTGATAAGGAGTTAATATCCAAAATGAAAAAGAAACTTCCAAGTCAAGCACACACACACAAAAAAATATTCTATTAAAAAGTGGGCAAAGGAAATGAAGATACATTGCTCCAAATAAGATATACCAATAGCCAAGAGATATATTAAAAGATATTCAACAACCCTAATCTTCAGAGAAATGAAAGTCAAAATCACAATGAGATGTTACCTCACATCTCTTAGGATGGCCTTTATCCAAAAATAAAAAATAAAAAATGTTGGCAAAGATGTGAAGAAAAGCAAACTCTTGTACAATGTTGGTGGGAATACAATTGGTGAAGACACCATGGGAAACAGAATGGAAATGTATCAAAAAAGTAAAACCAAAACTACCACATGGTCCAGGAACCCCACTTCTGAATATATATACAAAGCCATTGTAAAGAGGATACCTCTTGCCCCTCCTTCACCTCCTCCACCTGACACTTTGGCTGCAGGTCCTCTGGGGGCAGTTCCTGTTGATTCAGCTAGGGATCTGAGGGGACACCAACATGATTTACTGACCACCAGCTGTTGCCAGCAGCTGCCACTTCTAGCCCGGCCTACCTGGAGGGACTGAATTTACTCACTGCATGCTTGGCCCCCAGCCTTGCCCCTGGCCCCTTGCCCTTATTCCTTGATCCTTTGCCCTTTCCCCTGCAGGTGAGCCTTGTTACAAGCTGACACTTCCATGGCCCCATCTCAATCACAGCCTATGTCCGGTGTCATAGAGTGAAATTACTTTCAGAGTTAAAAGGTTATTGAAAAACAAGATGGGAGATAGATCCCAGAGTCCTCATTAATAAAGTAAGGTAATGGAAAGATGTCTCATCTCAATAATTTTCTAATCCAGAATGTACACATGATAA
>NW_016830464.1:25223-31209 GCF_001698545.2 Rhinopithecus bieti
AGAAAATCCAATTATTATGCTCTAGCCAAACTACTCAGTGTTTTATTTTTCTATTATTATTATACTTTAAGTTCTAGGGTGCATGTGCACAACGTGCAGGTTTGTTACATATGTATACATGTGCCATGTTGGTGTGCTGCACCCATTAACTCGTCATTTACATTAGGTATATCTCCTAATGATATCCCTACCCCCTCACCCCTCCCCACAATAGGACCCGGTGTGTGATGTTCCCCTTCCCATGTCCAGGTGATCTCATTGTTCAATTCCCACCCTTGTGTGAGAACATGCGGTGTTTGGTTTTCTGTTCTTGTGATAGTTGCTGAGAATGATGGTTTCCAGCTGCATCCATGTCCCTACAGGGGTCTTGACTCTTTATGCAATTTGCCAGTCTGCATCTTTTAATTGGAGCATTTATACCATTTACATTTAAGGTAAATATTGTTATGTGTGAATTTGATCCTGTCATTATGATGTTAGCTGGTTATTTTGCCCATTAGTTGATGCAGTTTCTTCCTAGCATTGATGGTCTTTACAATTTGGCATGTTTTTGCAGTGGCCAGTACTGGTTGTTCCTTTCCATATTTAGGGCTTTCTTCAGGAGCTCTTGTAAGGCAGGCCTGGTGGTGACAAAATACAATTATGTGTCTTGGGGTTGCTCTTCTTGAGGAGTATCTTTGTGGTGTTCTCTCTATTTCCTGAATTTGAATGTTGACTTGCCTTGCTAGGTTGGGGAACTTCTCCTGGATAATATCCTGAATAGTGTTTTCCAACTTGGTTCCTTTCTCCCTGCCACTTTCAGGTACACCAATCAAATGTAGATTTGGTCTTTTCACATAGTCCTGTATTTCTTGGAGGCTTTATTTGTTTCTTTTTCTCTTTTTTCTCTAAACTTCTCACTTTATTTCCTTAATTTGATCTTCATTCACTGATACCCTTTCTTTCATTTGATTGAAACAGCTACTGAAGCTTGTGCATGTGTCGCATAGTTCTCATGCCATGGTTTTCAGCTCCATCAGGTCATTTAATGTCTTCTCTGCACTTTTTATTCTAGTTAGTCATTCATGTAATCATTTTTCAAGGTTTTTAGCTTCCTTTCAATGGGTTTGAACATCCTCCTTTAGCTCAGAGAAGTTCGTTATTACCGACCTTCTGAAGACTACTTCTGTCAGCTCATCAAATTCATTCTCTGTCCAGTTTTGTTCCATTGCTGGTGAGGAGCTGCAATCCTTTGGAAGAGAAGAGGTGATCTGGCTTTTAGATTTTTCAGCTTTTCTGCTCTGGTTTCTCACCATCTTTGTGGTTTTACCTAACTTTGGTCTTTAATGTTGGTGACCTACAGATAGGGTATTGGTGTGAATGTCCTTTTTGTTGATGTTGATGCTATTCCTTTCTCTTTGTTAGTTTCATTCTAAGAGTTAGGTCCCTCAGCTGCAGGTCTGTTGGAGTTTGCTGGAGGTCCACTCCAGACCCTGTTTGCCTGGGTTTCACCAGTGGAGGCCGCAGAATAGCAAATATTGCAGAACAGCAAATATTGCTGTCTGATCCTTCCTCTGGAAGTTTGTCCCAGAAGGGGCACCCATCTGTATGAGGTTTCAGTTGGCCCCTTCTAGGAGGTGTCTCCCAGTTAGGCTACACAGGGGTCAGGGACCCACTTGAGGAGGCAGTCTGTCCATCCTCCGAGCTCAAACACCATGCTGAGAGAACCACTGCTCTCTTCAGAGATGTCAGACAGCAATATTTATGTCTGCAGAAGTTTCTGCTGCCTTTTGTTCAGCTATGCCCTGCCCCCAGAGGTGGGGTCTACAGAGGCAGCTGGCATGGCTGAGCTGAGATGGGCTCCACCCAATTCAAGCTTCCTGGTCACTTTGTTTACCTACTCAAGTCTCAGCTCTGGTGGACACCTCTCCCCCTGCCAGGCTGCTGCCTCACAGGTTGATCTCACCTTGTTGCACTAGCAGTGAGCAAGGCTCCATGGTCATGGGACCCACCAAGCCAGGCGTGGGATGTAATCTCCTGATGTGCCATTTGCTAAGACCATTGGAAAGTGCAGTATTTGGGTGGGAGTGTCTCATTTTTCCAGGTACCATCTTCAGTGAAGGCACGACTTCCCTTGGCTAGGAAAGGGAAATCCCCTGACCCCTTGCACTTCCTGGGTGAGGCAATGCCCCAACCTACATCAGCTCACCCTACATGGGCTTCACCCACTGTCCAACCCATTCCAATGAGATAAACCAGGTATCTCAGCTGAAAATGCAGAAATCACCCATCTTCTGCATTGATCATGCTGGGAACTGCAGACTGGAGCTGTCCCTATTCAGCTGTCTTGACATTTACTCTTAATATTGGATAGCATTTATACTTTAGTGAAGAAACAAGTTCACAGGTTGGATGTCTGTTTCACTCAAATTTACGTTTGGAGGAAAAAAACTTGACTGTAAAATATTTAGATTTATATAAGAAAACGTTACAAATAAGTCACAAGAAGGTATATAAAACTTGCTTTATTGCATGGGTCAGAGGAATTCCAATGCTTAATACTTTTAAAAAAGAGTAGACTACTTATTCTTCAATATCAATTGTGCTGTATCTTTTAAGATATTTAATCTGTTACTTATATGTGGAATGAAAGCTTGAATAAGCCTGAAGGGAAAGGAAGAGGTGGTGTAGAAAGGTGGGAAATCTGTCTGAAGATTCTATTAAACACATCCCTTTGCAAAACAAACAAACAAACAAAAAATAGAAAGCAGGATCTTAAAGAGGTATCTGCACACTCATGTTCATTGCAGTATTAGCCAAGACATGGAAGCAACCTAAATGTTCATCTGTAAGTGAATGGAAAAAGATGTGATACATATACACAATGGAATATTATTCAGTCATAGAAAAGAATGAAATTCTGTCATTTGCAGCAACAAGAATGGAACTGTAGGACATTGTAGTAAGTGAAATAAGCCTTTGAGAAATTAAAGAAAAATAAATGAAAAGAATTTGTTTATGCATTGGAAGACTTGATACTGTTAAAATGCCAATTCTCCCCAAATTGATCTAGTGATTCAATGTATTCTCTTTTAAAATTCAAAGAGGTGTTTTCTTTGCAGAAATTGACAATCTTATTATAAAATTTGTATAGAAATTCAAGAGACTCAGAGTAGCCAAAACTATTTTGAAAAAAGAAGAAGCAAAATGATGGAGGGCTTTCACTTTCCAATTTTTTTAAAGAAACTATCAAGCTATGGTAGTCAAGATGGTATGGTACTTTCATAAGGTTAGACGTTATAGATTAATGAAACTGAGTTCAAATTCTAGAAATAGATTCTTTTATTTATAGCTGTGGTAAGTTTGAAGATGTTGGGGCTGACCAAGGAAAACACAAAACAACAACACAGCATCATTGTACAACTTTATTAAATGGTGCTTAAAGAGGGTTGTATGAAAGAGTAAATCCCTCACCACAGCATCCATGAGAAGCATCATGAGGTCTCAATTAAGAAGGTGAAGTGGGTGAAGAAATTTCCAGGAGACAGGTGATTCAGAGAGGTAGCTTATGCCTTTAAGCAGCGTTGTTCAGCTGCAAAGTGAGAAGTCACTGGGTCAGAAAGCTCCAAAAGGCAGCAGTGATTTGGGATCTTTTATGATTACAGTGTTTGTGTTATCTAAGGCTAACAGAAGTGGGGTGTACTTTTGTGGAGTGAAAGGCAGGAGGTAAAAGAGACAATAATATACTTATTCCGGCTACATTTAGAACATTTTGGATGTGTAATAATTTGAATTTGGTGCAGACAGGCTTTAAGCTAACAACCTGCTGTGAAGGAGTAAACAACAAGGGGGCCAATACAGAGGGGCCATCCTTGGCCCATTTTTACAACAGTCAAGTGATGTTGTGATAAGGGTACCAACACAATTCATTGAGGAATGGGTAACCTTTTTAACAAGCTGTTTGCAGCAAAGGGATATCCACATGCAGAAAGCTAAGCCAAGACTCATAACTCTCACAATACACAAAAAATTAACACAAAATACATTATAGACCTAATATAAGTATTTTTTTTGAGAAGGGTCTTGCTGTGTTGCCCAGGTTGGAGTGCAGAGGCACAATCATAGCTCACTGAAGGCTCAATTTCCTGGGTGGAAGTAATCCTCCGGCCTCAGCCTTCCAAGTAGCTGGGACTACAGGCACACACCACCACACCTGCATTTTTTTTTATTACTTTTGGTAGAGATGAGGCCTTGCTATGTTGCCCAGGCTCCTAAATGTAGGATTTAAAACTCTGACACATTTATCTATAGGAGAAAATATTTAATGTCTTGGTTAGGCAGCTATTTCTTAGTTATGACATAAAAACACAGTCCATTGAATAAAAAATGATAAAATGGATCCCATCAAAATTCAAAACTTCAGCACTGAAAACAGTTTCTCATTAGGCATAAAAGACATTGCACCTTATGGTGAAAATATTGCAAAATGTGTAACTGAAAAGGACTTATATCCAGTATATGCATAGAACTCTTACACCTCAATAATAAAGGCAAACCAATTAAAAATAGGCAAAAGATTTGAAGACATTATACCAAATATATATGAATTGCTAATAAAAATGTGAAGAGATGGTTATAAGTGAAATACAAATTAAACCACAATGTGATAGCATTTCATACATAATAGAATGATTAACATTAAAAAAGACTTGCACACAAATGTTTATTCCAACGTAATTCATAGTAGTCAAAGTTAGAAATAGCCTGCATGTACATCAACTGGTGAAAAAATAAACATAATGCGGTATATCCATATAATTCAATGCTATCCAGCATAAAAGAAATTACTATGGATACATGCTACAGCAAAGATAAATCTCAAAATCTTTATTTTCAATGAACAAAGTCACACACATGAGAGAAAATGTTGTATTTATTTTTTTCAATTCTGTGGAGAAAGTCAGTGGTAGCTTGATGGGGATAGCATTGAATCTATAAATTACCTTGGGCAATATGGCCATTTTTGGATATTCATTCTTCCTATCCATGAGCATGAAACATTCATCCATTTGTTTGTGTCCTCTTTTATTTCATTGAGCAGTGGTTTGTAGTTCTCCTTGAGGAGGTCCTTCACATTCCTTGTAAGTTGAATTCCTAGGTATTTTATTCTCTTCGTAGTAATTGGAAATGGAAGTTCACTCATGATTTGGCTCTCCATTTGTCTGTTATTAGTGTATAGGAATGCTTGTGATTTTTGCCCATTGATTTTGTATCCTGAGATTTTGCTGAAGTTGCTTATCAGCTTAAGGAGATTTGGGGCTGAGACGATGCGGTTTTCTAAATATACAATCAAGTCATCTGCAAACAGAGACAATTTTACTTCCTCTATTCCTAATAGAATACCTTGTATTTCTTTCTCTTACCTTCATTTTGTTAATTGCCTAGTAGTCATTCAGGAGCAGCTTGCTCAGTTTCCATGTAGTTGTGCAGTTTTGAGTGAGTTTCTTAATCCTGAGTTCTAATTTGATTGCACTGTGGTCTGAGAGACAGTTTGTTGTGATTTCTGTTCTTTTACATTTGCTGAGAAGTGTTTTACTTCCAATGATGTGGTCAATTTTGGGATAAGAGCGATTTGGTGCTGAGAATGTATATTTTGTTGATTTGGGGTGGAGAGTTCTGTAGATGGCAATTAGGTCTGCTTGGTCCAGAGCTGAGTTCAAGTCCTGGATATCCTTGTTAACCTTCTGTCTCATTGATGTATCTAATATTGACAGTGGAGTGTTAAATTCTCCCATTATTGTGTGGGAGTCTAAGTCTCTTTGTAGGTCTCTAAGGACTTGCTTTATGAATCTAGGTGCTCCTGTATTGGGTGCATATATATTTAGGATAGTTAGCTCTTCTTGTTGAATTGATCCCTTTGCCATTATGTAATGGCCTTCTTTGTCTCTTTTGATGTTTGTTGGTTTAAAGTCTGTTTTATGAGAGACTAGGATTGCCACCCTTGCTT
>NW_016830464.1:31585-36736 GCF_001698545.2 Rhinopithecus bieti
ANCGAACAGAACAGAAGCCTCAGAAACAACATCACACATCTACAACCATCTGATCTTTGACAAACCTGACAAAAACAAGCAGTGGGGAATGAATTCCCTATTTAATAAATGGTGCTGGGAAAACTGGCTAGCCATATGTTGAAAGCTGAAACTGGATCCCTTCCTTATTCCTTATACAAAAATTAATTCAAGATGGATTAAATACTTAAATGTTAAGACCTAAAACCATAAAAATGTTAGAAGAAAACCCAGGAAATATCTTTCAGGACATAGGCATGGGCAAAGACTTCATGACTAAAACACCAAAAGCAATGGCAACATAAGCCAAAATCAACACATGGGATCTAATTAAATCAAAGAGCTTCTGCACAGCAAAAGAAACTATCATCAGAGTGAACAGGCAACCTATAGAATGGGAGAAAATGATTGCAATTTACCCATCTGACAAAGGGCTAATATCCAGAATCTACAAAGAGCTTAAACAAATTTACAAGAAAAAACAAACAACCCTACCAAAAATTGGGCAAAGGATATGAACAGACACTTCTCAAAAGAAGACATTTATGCAGCCAACAGACATATGAAAAAATGCTCATCATCACTGGCTGTTAGAGAAATGCAAATCAAAACCACAACAAGATACCATCTCACACCAGTTATAATGGTAATCATTAAAATGTCAGGAAACAATAGATGCTAGAGAGGATGTGGAGAAATAGGAACACTTTTACACTGTTCGTGGGAGTGTAAATTAGCAGACAGTGTGACAATTCCTCAAGGATCTGTAACTGGAAATGCCATTTGACCCAGTGATCTCATTACTGGGTATACACCCAAAGGTTTATAAATCACACTACTATAAAGACACATGTACATGTATGTTTATTGCGGCACTATTCCCAATAGTAATGTCTTGGATCCAACAAAAATTTCCATCAATGATAGACTGGATTAAGAAATTGTGGCACATATACACCACGGAATACTATGCAGCCATAAAAAATGGTGGGTTCATGTCTTTTGCAGGGACATGGATGAAGGTGGAAATCATCATTCTCAGCAAACTATCACAAGGACAGAAAACCAAACACTGGATGTTCTCACTCATAGGTAGGAGTTGAACACTGAGAACACATGGACACAGGGCAGAGAATATCACACCTCGGGGCCTGTGGGGGGCTGGGGGGCTGTGGGAGAGATAGCATTTGGAGAAATACCTAATGTAAATGACAAGTTGATGGGTGCAGCAAGCCAACATGGCACATGTATACCTATATAACAAATCTGCACATTCTGCACATGTACCATAGAAATTAAAGTATAATTTTAAAAAAAGTAAAGATGAAAAAGAGTCCCAGATTAGTCAGTGAAAAAAAAAGATAACATGTTGTATAATTTTATTTATAAGAAATACCCACAAATGCAAAGCTATAAGACAAAAAGTGAATTAGTGGTACCTATAGCATGAGTAAGAAGTGTAACAGTAATTATTTATGAAAGATAATATTGAGATGATGAAAGTGTTCTAAAACTGATTCATGGTTTTAATTGTACAACTTGGTAAAATAATTTAGTCTCAGTTTTAGTCATTTCTGCTCTGATTTTTATTATTTTTTCTTCTACAAATTTTGAGTTTGGTTTGTTCTTGCTTTTCTAGTTCTTTAAGATGCATTATTAGGCTATCTCTTAGTATTGCTTTTATTGTATTCCATAGGTTTTTGTGTGTTGCATTTCCATTGTCATTTGTATCAATAAAATTTAAATTTTCTTCTTAATTTCTTTATTGACCCATTGGTCATTCAGGAGCATGTTTTAATTTCCATGTATTTGTATAGTTTCCAAAGCTCCACTTGTTATTGAGTTCTAGTTTTATTTCCTTGTAATCAGAAAATACACTTGATATGATTTTATGATTTGGACTTTTAAAATTTGATGGGACAATTTTGTGGCCTAACATATGGTACATCCTGGAAGTTGTTTCATGTGCTGTTAAAAAGAATGTGAATTCTGCAGCTATTGAATGTAATATTCTGTAAATATCTATTACATTCATTTGGTCTATAGTGCAGATTAAGTCCAATGTTTGTTGATTATCTGTCTGGATGGTAGGTCCATTATTGAAACTGAGGTTTTGAAGTGTCCTGCTGTTATCGTATTGCAATATATCTCTCCCTTTAGATATATTAATATTTGCTTATATGTTTGGGTGCTACAGTATTGGTCACATGTATGTTTACAATTGTTATATCCTCTTGCTGAATTGACCTCTTTATCATTATATAATATAATGAATTTATTTTCTCTTTTACAGTTTTGACTTAAAATCTGTTTTATCTGATATAAGTACAGCTATTCTTGCTCTTTTATGGTTTATATTTGCATAAAGTATCTTTTTCTATCCCTTCATTTTAAGTCTATGTTTGTCCTTGTCTGGAGTTGGGAGAGAGGTGATGCAGGCACTCCCTTGGTTGCCACCGCTTGTGTCATGCTGGGTCACATCCCAAGTCTACAGCCTCCAAGACCAGTGCAGAACCACACTTAGGCTTGCCCAAGGATCTCAGTCACTAGTCACCTGGTTGCCACTGAAATTTATTTGAGGCCCAAGGCTACTGTAGTTAGCCAGTCATAAAGTGGGCCAGGACTTTAACTCCTCCCACCAGGGCAGTAGATTCACCTCTGGCCCAGAACTGGTTTAAATGCTCTCTCCAGGAGAACCTGTGGAAATCTGTCTGGTGTTGTGTTCCACTGTGACACTATGAGATAGGGCAGCACTGCGTTCCAAAGCAAAATCCCACACTCACTTTTCTCTCCCTCCCTAGGGTGTACAGCTTCTCTCTCTGGGCTGCACTGCCTGGGATTGGGATGGGGGTGTAAGTAACGCAAGACTGTTCTTCTTTCCCTCTTCAATGCATCTTTTCTTTTTGTTATGCTAAAACCAGAAACTCTGATATCTCATTTGATTTTTTACTTCTTATGAAGGTATTTTATGCATGGAAAGTTATTCAGTTTAATGTCCCCATGGGAGAAATGATTGCTGGGAGTTCTATTTAGCCATCTTGCTCTGCCCGCAATTGGTAAATATAATTTTAAAAATCATTCATTCATGCACTTGAAATGGGTGCATTACACGATACACAAAATAAGCCCAAGTAGAATTATTTTAAAAGCAAATAAAACTGACATGAACATTATTGTACAAGCCTTTTTGTGTATTTACATAAGCAGGTCATTGCTGCATCCTAGGGGAGGCATGTGTTTAGATTTAGTAGATACTGCCAGCAATTTTTAAAGTTTTTATACCAGTATACCAGTTTACACTCCCATTAGCAATATCTAAGAGTCCAAATTGCTCTACATCTTTGACAAAATTTTGAATTGTTAGACATTTTAATTTTAGCCATTGACAATTTTCTTTATATATTAATCATTTATTAGATTTGTATCTATATATGTGTTTTGGGTATCTATATTTCACCCATTTTTCTTAGGTCTCATTTTACTTAAGATGTTATTTATGTTTTTTGCTTGTTGGTTTGGGTTTTTTAAATTTATTTACTCATTTGCTAAAAATTTACTGAACATCTATTTTTTGCCAAGCAAATACTGATGGGACCTTTTTATTTTTTTGAGACAGGTCTCACTGTCACTCAGGCTGGAGTGCAGTGGCACAATCATGGCTCACTGCAGTCTTGGCATCCTGGGCTCAAACAATCTTCCTACCTAAGCCTCCACTGTAGCTGGGACCACAGGTGTGTACCAACATGCCTGGCTATTTTTTATTTTTTACTTTTTTGTATAGATGGAGGTCTCACTATGTTTCCCAGGCTGACTTCAAACTCCTGGGCTCAAGTGCCCCTCTCACATTGGCCCACCATAGTGTTGGAATCATGGGTGTGAGCCACTGCATCTGGCCAGGGTTTCTTCTTAAAAAAATTTTTTGTTGATTCATAGTAATTGTAAATATCTATGGGATACATGTAATATTTTGATACATGCCCAAAATGTGTATTGGTAAAATCAGGATAATTAGGACATCCATCACCTGATAAATAATAAGTATTTATCATTTCTTTGTGTTGGGAACATTCAAAATCTTCTTTTATAGCAATATTGAAATATACAATAAATTACTAGTAGTAGTCACCCTATTGTGTGGTTGAACACTAGAACTAATTCCTTCTATCTAACTGTATTTTGGTACCCATTAATTAACATTTCCCTCCACTCTACCCTTCCCAGCCTGATAATCACTATTCTATTCGCTACATGCATGAGATGAGTTTTTTAGTTCCCACATATTACTGAGAACATGTGATACTCATCTTACTGTGCCTGGCTTATTTCACTTAACGTAATGTTCTGCAGTTCCTCCCCTGTTGTTGCAAATGACAGAATTTCATTCTTTTTATAGCTGAATTATATTCCTTTGTGTGCATGTGTCATATTTTCTTTATCTTTTACTGATGGACATGGGTTGATTCCATATCTTGGGTCTCATTAATAGTGCTACAATAAACATGAGAATGCAGAGATCTTTTCAATATACAGATATTCTTTCTTTTGGACATGTACCCAGCAGTAGGATTGCTGGACCATATGGTAGTTCTATTTTAAGCTTTTTGAGAAATGTTCATACTGTTTTCCATAGTGGCTGTACTAATTTACATTCCCTTCAACAGGGTATATGAGTTTCCTTTTCTTTGCATCCTTGCCAGCGTTTGTTATTTATGTATTTTTTGATAATAGTTATTTTAACTGGGATGAGATTATATCTCATTGTGGTTTTGATTTGCATTTCCCTGATGACTAGAAATATTGAGCATTTTTTTCATATACTCTGGCCATTCATTCATGTATCTTCTTTTGAGAAATGTGTATTCATATTTTTTGCTATTTTTTAATCAAATTATTTGTGTTTTTTTCTATTGAGTTGTTTGAGTTTCTTATATATTCTGGTTATTACTCCCTTGTCAGATGGATATTTTGAAAATATTTTTCCCATTCTGTAAGTTTTCTCTTTACCCTATTGTTTGTTTTCTTTGCTGTGAAGAAGCTTTTTAGCTTAATGTGTTCCCATATGTCTACTTTTGCTTTTGTTGCCTGTGCTTTCCAGGGCTTAAAAAGAAAATCTTTGGGCTGGGCGCGGTGGCT
>NW_016830464.1:36847-46753 GCF_001698545.2 Rhinopithecus bieti
AAAAAAAAAAAAAAAGAAAAAGAAAATCTTTGCTCAGACCAATGTCCTAAAGCCTCTTCTCAGTTTTGTCTAGTAGTTTCATAGTTTCAGGTCTTACATTTAAGTCTTTAGTTCCTTTTTATTTGATTTCTGTATATGGTGAGAGATAGGGGTCCAGTTTTATTCTTTCTCATACAAATATCCAGCTTTCCCAGCATCATTTATTGAAGAGTCTGTCCTTTCCCTAATGTATGTTTTTGGTGCCTTTGTTGCAAATGAGTTGGCTGTAAAAGTGTGGATTTATTTCTGGGTTCTCTATTCTGTTCCATTGGTTTGTTGTGTCTATATTTATGACAGTACCATGCAGCTTTGTAGTACATTTTGTCATCAGGTAGTGTGATGCCTCCAGCTTTGTTCTTTTTGCTCAGGATCATTTTGGCTATTTGGGATCTTTTGTAGTTTCATAAAAGTTTTAGGATACTTTTTTCTGTTTTTGTGAAGAATGTCATTGGTATTTTGATAGAGATTGCATTGAATATGTAGATTTCTTTGGGTCCTATAAACATTTTAACAATATTGATTCTTCTAATCCATAAGCATGGAATATCTTTCCATTTTGGGGTTCTCTTCATCTCTTTCATTAGTGTTTTTATAATTTTTATTGCACAGATCTTTCACTTCTTTGGTTAAATTTATTCCTAGATGTTGTATTATTTTCTTGTAGCTATTGTAAATGGTATTGTTGTCTTGATTTTTTTAAATTGCCTGCTGCTGGCGTACAGAAATGCTACTAATTTATGTATGTTGATTTTGCTTCATGCAACTTTGCTTAATTTGTTTGTTAGTTCTAACAGTTTTTTGTGGAGTCTTTAGGTTCTTCTAAATGTAAGATAAGGTCTTCTGTGAACAAAGATATAAATTAGCAACTTTTTTTTCCAATATGTATGTCCTTTATTTCTTTCTCTTGCAGAATTGCTCTGGGTAGGACTTCCAGTACTATGTTGAATACGGTTTTTAAAAATATTTTTCTCTACACTTTATATTATGATAAAACATACATAACATAATAGTTACCATTTTACCTATTTTTAAGTCTGCAGTTCAGGAGCATTAAGTACAATTACACTGATGTGAACTATCATCACCATATATCTCCAGAATATTTTCTTTTTCTTGAACTGAAACTCCATACACATTAAACAATAACTTCCTTTCCTCCCTACCCCAAGTCTCTGAAAACCATATTTCTACTTTCTGTCTCTGTGAATGTGACTGCTCTAGATACCTAATTTAAGTAGAATCATACAATATTTGTTCTTTTTTATCTGGCATTTTCACTTAATGTTTTCAAGGTTCAACCTTGTTGTATGTGTCAAAATTGCATTCCTTTTAAAGCTTAAAAATTCCTTTCATTATAGATATAATATATTTACATAATACACATTATATATATTATGCATATATGTTATACATATTATATATAATGAAAAATGTTATATATTTACACATATATATTACATTTTATTTATCCATTCATCCATCAGTGGGCTTTTGGGCTGTTTCTAACTTTTGTTTATTGTGAATAATGCTGCTATGAACAGGGATACACAAATACTTGTTTGAGACCCTGCCTTCAACTTTTTGGGTATATACCCAGAAGTGGAATTGCTGAATTATATGGTAATTCTACGTTTAATGTTTTGAGGAACTGTCATACTGTTTTCCATTATGGCTGTACCATTTTACAATTCTCAGCAATGCACAAGAGTTTCAATTTTCCATGTCTTCATCAACACTTATTTTCTCTGTGTGTGTGTGTTTTCTAATGATAGCTATCCTAATGAATGTAGTATGTAACTGTGGTTTTGAATTGCATTTCCCTAATTAGTGATGTTGAGCATATTTTGACGTCATTACTGGCCACTTGTTTCTCTTCTTTGTAGAAATCTTTATTCAAATCCTTTGGTCATTTTTGAATTGGTGTGTTTTCCTTTTCTTGGTTATTGATTTGTAGAAGTCCTTTATATATTTTAGATATTAATCTCTTATTATCATATATATGATTTGCAAATATTTTCTCCAAAAAATTGTCTCTTAAAGCTGTTGATAGTATTTTTTGATGCACAAAAACTTCTAATTTTGAAAAAGTCCAATTTATCTATGTTCTCTTTTGTTGTCTATGCCTTTGCAGTCACATCTTTTTTGTTTTATGTAACAAAACAGAGCATTTCCCTTGTGGTTTCTGTGAATGCCTGTATGACTCTGAGGACTCTTCATTCTTAAAAGTAGATAAAAATACTTTCTCTTTGTCCTTTCTAATAGTTTAACTGTATAATATATTTAAATAACAATACATTTTATTTTAAATAATGTATCACATTTTGGAGAGTGCTTAAAAATATTGCAATATACTAACAAGAGGGAAAAGTTTGTAAAACCATTTATTCCAATTTTATTTTTCAAAACCTCCAGCCTAAACACAAACATATATATATATATAAGCAAATTAGAAAGAAAAGTACCAAAATGTCCACATTGGTGCTCTATGGGTTGTGAGGCTTCTAGTGATTTCTGTGGTACTCTAAAAATTATCTCATTTTCCAAATTTTCTAAAATGAGCATAAATAGTATTTATTATCTGAAAACTACAAGGAATATTGCAACTACAGAAATAGAAAAGGGAAACTTAGAGTGGATGGGACTCATAACTGTGGAATCACCACACTGAGATATGAGTCTCAAAATTTAATTTTGTAAATACTGTAATGATATGTAGTACACAGGAATAAAATAAGTAAAAGGAAAAATTTATCTACAAACTGACAGAATCTAGAAATAAATACAACAGTATGTAAACAGTTTTAATATCTGTGATAGTAACAAATTTTTCTTTAAATCTGAAAAATAATAGTCACTTAAAATTTTTAAAAATTGTTCAATTAATAAATGATCCAAATTAGAAATATGAACAAAATAAACCTCACCAATGATTACTATAGAGAGGAAATTTTAATTACTGCAAAGCATTCCACCCTATGAATGCCTTATCAAATAGTTTAACCATTTCTTTAATGCTGAGATTTAGATTATTTCCAATTAACTCAAAAGCATCAAGCAAATGTTATGATTTCTAAGAATAAATATAACTTTCCATTTTGGCTTTTATATATATGCATATTTCTAAAGGTTATTAAAGCCAGCATTAAGGAGAAGCAGAAAGTCACTATTGGAACTGGGGTTATTTATAAGCCAAGCAGCTGGTTAATTGTGGTGAATTGTCTGGTATGTTTACTTGTCACGTAGTTGTATACACCATACTGGTTTTCCATAACAGGCCCTCATTCGCCCCCACTGCCATCGGACTTCCTCCTCCTCCCCTCACAGGAAATGTTTCGAGAATTTTCAATCTAAAATCGTATAGGTTGTGAAAATACAGACAAACATAATATAGAATATTGAAATAACTGACACACCACCTAAAGACCATCAATGCTAATTCCTGGTGTTTTTAATCTTTGAAGCGTTTGTTTATCAGCTCTTCCACCATCCATCTCTCCCCTCCCCAGATCCCCGATCTAAAATCAAAGAGATTGATTTAGGATGGGTGGGTGCCTTGTCCTCTCTCATTGTTCGACATTTTAGTTACATTTTCTCTGAGCTCTCTGGAAAGCATAAATGTATAATATCGGTTAAAAGTTAGATGAAATGAACTAATAAACGCTATGGGATTCCAGAAAACTCCACGGGAGACGGGCTAGAGGACGAGGAGGAGGTGAATGAATCAGCCATATTAGAGAGTCTGGGAAGGTGAGCAGAGTTGAAAACTTGATAGATCTAATAATTTACTGGCTCTGGGTTTGTCAGTCACTACAGTGCAGCAAATGAGATTAGAGCAGAGTTGTGGGAGGGAAGGAGGTGACGCAGCAATCTATTTGCACCAAGAAATTTTAGGCAAGTGACAGCTGCGTAATCATACTGCGGCACCGTTTTTTTCTTGCAGCAGTAGCTGCTTGCGGAGGAGGTCTGCCCACTGCGGCTCTCTGCAGTCTCTGGCTCTCTCCTGCAGGATCGGTCAGCGCAGCCGTCGCCGCCCTCTGCACCCAGCCCAGGCCGCCACTGCTTCAATCCGATTCTCAAAACCTCAGCACCACCTTTTATCCCCGAGGCAGCCTTGATCGTCGTTCCCTCAGTCCGGACGCCACTGCTAGGTCCGACCACCGCCGCTTCTGATATTTCGGTGAGTCTTTTCCTGCAGAGGTTTGGTCTCCCGATCTCTGTGGTAGCCACCTTAGGCGTGTACGGTCCTTTGAAAAAATGGCCGAGTCAGCGAACCACAAGGAGCTGTCAGAATCCAGTCAACAAGAGGCTGGTAATCAGATAATGGTGGAAGGGCCCGGGGAACATCCGGAGCGCGGTGAAGATGCCGCTGCTGGGCTTGGAGATGATGGGAAGTGCGGTGAAGAAGCCGCAGCTGGGCTCGGGGAAGAAGGGGAAAATGGTGAAGATACTGCTGCTGGGTCCGGGGAAGATGGGAAAAAAGGTGGAGATACTGATAAGGACTCAGACCCAGACCGTCCAAAAGGACTTATCGGTTATGTTTTAGATACAGACTTTGTTGAAAGTCTACCTGTGAAAGTTAAGTACCGTGTGTTAGCCCTGAAAAAGCTTCAAACTAGAGCGGCCAATTTAGAATCCAAATTCCTGAGGGAATTTCATGACATTGAAAGAAAGTTTGCTGAAATGTACCAACCCTTACTGGAAAAAAGACGTCAGATCATCAATGCAATCTATGAACCTACAGAAGAGGAATGTGAATATAAATCAGACTCTGAGGACTATGATGATGAGGAAATGTGTGATGAAGAGATGTATGGTAATGAGGAGGGTATGGTACATGAGTATGTGGATGAGGACGATGGTTATGAGGACTATTATTATGATTATGCTGTTGAGGAGGAGGAGGAGGAGGAGGAAGAGGAGGAGGATGACATTGAGGCTACCGGAGAAGAGAATAAAGAAGAGGAGGATCCTAAGGGAATTCCTGATTTTTGGCTGACTGTTTTAAAAAATGTTGATACACTCACTCCTTTGATTAAGAAATATGATGAGCCTATTCTGAAGCTCCTGACAGATATTAAAGTTAAGCTTTCAGATCCTGGCGAGCCCCTCAGTTTCACACTAGAATTTCACTTCAAACCCAATGAATATTTCAAAAATGAGTTGTTGACAAAGACCTATGTGCTGAAGTCAAAGCTAGCATATTATGATCCCCATCCCTATAGGGGAACTGCGATTGAGTATTCCACAGGCTGTGAGATAGATTGGAATGAAGGAAAGAATGTCACTTTGAAAACCATCAAGAAGAAACAGAAACATCGAATCTGGGGAACAATCCGAACTGTAACTGAAGATTTTCCCAAGGATTCATTTTTCAATTTTTTCTCTCCTCATGGAATCACCTCAAATGGAAGGGATGGAAATGATGATTTTTTACTTGGTCACAATTTACGTACTTACATAATTCCAAGATCAGTATTATTTTTCTCAGGTGATGCACTTGAATCTCAGCAGGAGGGGGTAGTTAGAGAAGTTAATGATGCAATTTATGACAAAATTATTTATGATAATTGGATGGCTGCAATTGAGGAAGTTAAAGCTTGTTGCAAAAACCTTGAGGCATTAGTAGAAGACATTGATCGTTAGAGCAGAGTACATATGGCCCTGAAATTAACTGCCCTAGATACAGTTACTCAAGGTATAAGAAGTCTTGTATTCTGTACTTTTCTTGTAGTGTCAGTTAAAACATATGTTTCAAAAATATAAGAAAAGTTAAAAAAATAATTAATTTGCATTTTAGTAGTAGAATGTTTTCAAGAAACGTACACTGTGGTAAATAATTTAAAACACTAGTATAGTGTTGTGTAGCTTCATCCTTCTGAAGTCTTTTTGTCATGTAGCTATTCATCTGTGGCTATGAAACTATCAGAAATGCTAAGTGAGATCAATATTTGTTTGGAAAAAAAAATCTTGGGAAGCAACCCAAGGGTTTTTGCTGTTGTTTTCTTTTCTATTTTGTTTACTTAGTCCTTTAGCTAGTGGATTTAATTTTGTTGTGCCTGCTTCATTTTGCAATAACAATGCAGTAGAATTTAAAACTTGAATGCTTAAGAGGCCTGCATATAGATAAGAATTTCAGGCAAAACTACATTTATTGTTAATAACAGCTTGTTCATAGGCTCTTGTATTTTATGTAACTGTGATAAATAATGAAACTTAGTTATATTGAGGTTATTGTTTATCAGTGAAGTGTTAGTCATAGTATTTTCAAAAGTTTGCACATATTGTTCCGTGTAATTGTGTAAGCCATAATTACAGTGTATAATTCTCTTTTCCTACTAAATCATTCATTGAAAGTGATCACTTTACCATTTTGAAAAGATATTTCATGTTCTTTCACTGCAAAATAAAATGAATAAAAGTTTCAGAGTGTCTCATGTTTAAAAATTGATTTATTTATTGTTGCAAAAGTAACATGTTCATTGGGGGACATTTGGGCAATACTGAAAAAATTCATTAATTAAATACAAAATCCATATACCACCCACCTACCCCAAAATAAGCACTGTTAATGTTTTGATTTATTTTCTACAATTATGTTTGTATATGTTTATACACTCATGCAGATTTACTAAGACTATACTAAAATGTGCAAAGAAAGTATATCTTTCTTGGTGTTTATAATTATGCTGTTCATAATCTCGAGTCTACCTTCACTACACAAGATTGCAGGGAAACAAAATTCTCAATTCTAATCAATCCAGTTATCTCAGTGCTATTTAATAATTTAAGCACCATTTAGAAATAACAGGCTCCTGTGTGTGTTAGATTGTATTTCATATTTCTTACCTACCCTTCCACAATGTCATCTAGGTATATATGGGATTACATTATTAATTGTGGCTGGGGTGGGAGTGGAGTGCCCTGATTCAGGATAATGGGATGTGGTTGATCAGACCCTTGTCCCAGAGCTGACTTTGCCTTTGTTGCATGTGGAAACAGAGGCTATGCTTCTCCCTTTGGCAGACTCTGAAAAGATCACATTCATACCTCTAGTACAAGAGAGAACTTCTTGGTCCCCTCCATGCCACGTGGGAACTGAGAGTAACTAGAAAATGCTAACTCTGTCTCATTATTGCTGCCTATCCACTCTTCCATCCCAGGTGGTTGGATGGATGTGATCTTGCACAAGTATAAACCAAAAGTGGACAGAAGTTCTGTCTGTGACTTATTCTTCCTCTATTAAACATGCCTCCTCCTTCAGATCTTGGCCCGTAGAGGTAAGTTTATAGCAGTGCCAACTTTTCGTATTTCTGTTTCATACCCCTCTACAATCAACTGAGGAGGAAATTATGAGCTTTTTCTTTCCTTTTCCTGTCTGGACAGGACTCTCCTCTAATGTTAAATCTTCCTCCCAGAGATGGGGTAGATGTTCCCTGCTTTTCTCTGCAGTTGCAATAGTTGACAGGATATGGGGAAACAGACAACTTACTATTATAAGGAAACTTAAATCAGGAGATACTTTCAATGTATGCCTGGTAAGTATAGACTTATTTTAACACTTTTCAACACCATTAATCTTGACCTCTGTGAAATTATTGACTCTCCCCAGTGCCCTGTCACAAACAGAGATTGGGCCACTTTTAATTGTGCCTACTGTTGTGCATTAAAAAGTCAGGGACATGGGTGTATCACTCCTGGTATTTCACAGAGGAGGCTCAGATATTTTGCAGTTTCTCCTATACCTTTCTTTTACCTTCATTAGCTAGAATAGGAAAGATGCTTCTGGGTTTGCTCTGAGGGCAAGCCAGACCCTTTTGCTCTAACTGTCATGTCAGTGGCCTCTAGTCAAAGGCAAGGATATACCTATAGGTGAAGAAGTTGGGTTTGTTCTTCACTGCAGTGAGAGAGAACATACTTCAGGGAACCATGGAATGTATCAGTAAGTGGGTGTTAGAAAAAACACTGGGTTGTAAGATTTGGTGGTGGGTCCAAGGAAAACAAGGTTTACTCTAGATCAGATGCTGACAGAAAATGTGGGCAATTTTATAGTTGGTAGCTCAATAAATCTTATCCATAGGGAGGGGAGACTAGAACAAGGATAGCCTGGGCAGGGTTGGGGAGGTGTTGGTATGTTGCGGGTGGCACATTGACCTTGTTTTTGTCTCTGCTTAGACAAAATTAAGTGGTCTTGCTTTGTCTCATTTTATGACAGTTCCAGAGTTACCCTATGGTTTGTATTCTACGAAATAGTTTATGTCCAATAGGAGAATAGCCTGGCCTAGCTGTGAGTGCCAGGCTAGCTTCCTAAGGTCAGGAACTATTCTTTATTTTTCTTTCTCTTTGGCCTCTTCTTAGGGTTACAATTTGAGGCTCTCATCCATCCCACAGCTTGTTGTGGGAGGGAGGTTCATTCAATTGGTTTTAGACTAGTGTAAAGACAATTTAGGCTTTGAGGGTAGGCCACCGGCTTCAGTCCACATACCATACAGTTCTGTACTAGGGTTAAGAACCCATGTGTGCCAAAAAAAATCAAGTTTTACCTTAGTTCTCTTCATATTTGTCTTTAAAAAATGAATCACTATATGGTCCTGGAGAAGTCATAGAGGTGGCTGTTGGGCCTTGGTAGAATTTTGGTATTCCTAGGGAATACACTGAAATACAAATATACAATAAAATTCCATTTTGGGATATGTGATAACTTAGAGTTCAGAATGATTAGTCTTTGAAGCCAGGTTGCCTGGATTCAAATCCCAATTCTGCAACCTGCTAGTTGGGTGACTTTGTGCAAGTTACTTTATGTATCTCTGTTTTCATATCTGTCAAAATGTAATAATTGTGCATCTACCTCATAAAATTATTATGAAGAATTAACTAGTTTATGTGCTTAGAAATATGCTTGGCACATAAATGCTATACAGATGTATGTATTTTGTTATTTTTATAACTAAGTTTGTATCTATAAAATACTCAAAATTGGTATACAGTAAAGGTAGAGTAAATTCTTTTTTGGGAGGGGGACACTGGAGTGCAGTGGTGTGATCATGGCTCACTACAGCCTTGACCTTCCAAGCCCAAGCAATCCTTGCACCTCAGCCTCCTGAGTAGCTAGGACCACAGGCACACACCATTTGGAAGTCAGATATGTATAAATACATGTCTGTACGTGTACACAAGACGTGGAGCATATAAAGTGAATATTACTGGTTCTGACACCTACTGAGCAATTTCATGTCACTACTAGTGTAGGTTTATTTGGAATAAAAAGTAGATAATGTGTTAATTATCTAATAGTAGTTCACAGTCTCTGTAAAATAGAGAACCTGTTAATTTAAACCTTATACAAAAGGTTCTGTACCCCAATTTGAATGTATCACTTGGTCATGAGAAAAAAGCTATCCTACCAGTTTTATTTGATTAGTACTGAAATAAAAATTTTACAAAGCAACTTGACGAAAATGGTAAAGGGAACTGTACATTTCTATTAAATTTGATATTCCACTCTTAACTTACTAGTAGGCTCTTTTTTTTTTCTTTTTCTTTTTTTTTTTTTTTTTTTTTTTTTTTTTTTTTTTTTTTTTTTTTTTTTGTGGTGATGTGAAGAGTGGTCTCTGGAGAATGCTGCACACTCCATGTATTGGTTAGTATTCTTCATTGTATGGTTAACCAGCCAGGAATAAATTACAAGTTATGATTTAGTTACACACCCTTGATTGTTCCAGGAAACCAGTTTTGAATAATACAAAACTAGGACTATAAAGCAGTGACGACAAATACCCAGCCTCATCACAGAAATGATTTTTGTATCAGAAAAAATCTGTTACTGTCTCACAGAGATAATTTATAATTTATAATGTTGGACCAAATGCC
>NW_016830464.1:46820-48279 GCF_001698545.2 Rhinopithecus bieti
TTTTTTTTTTTTTGGTGGAGTTTCACTCTTGTTGCCCAGGCTGGAGTGCAAATGGTGCAATCTCAGCTCACTGCAACCTTCGCCTCCCGGATTTAAGTGATTCTCCAGCCTCAACCTACTGAGTAGCTGGAATTACAGGCATGCACCACCATGCCCCGCTAATTTTTGTATTTTTAGCAGAGATGGGGTTTCACCATGTTGGCCAGGCTGGTCTTGAACGCTTGAACTCAGGTGATCTGCCTGCCTCGGCCTCCAAAGTGCTTGGATTACAGGTGTAAGCTACCACACCTGGCCGGCTGTCTCTCTCTCACACACACATACACTCACGCACAAACACACGCATGCACACACAGACACACAGGACAATATGATCCAGAGCGAGAGAAGTTTGTAGAGAGTTTCCCAACAGGTGGAATCAATATCAGTGATGCTTTGTCACTTAATATTTCTCCATCAGTTTTCAAGGTGAAAAGAGGTAATAAAAAGTGATATTCTGTATGCGTATGCATGCTCGCATCTGTGCATGTATGTCCATACTTCACTGAAGAATGTACTGGCACTAAGTAGAAATAATATTTAGATAATAATCTTTGTTGTCCAAAATATCACCTAGAATTTGTCAGCAATCTTATGAATAAGGGAAGACTGAATGATTTGTAATGAGTTATCTTCTCCACTATGATGATGCAATTTTTATTTTATAGCTTAGAGGAATGGAAAAGCTTTTCCTTGCCAAGACTCATGTCATCCAATCCAAAGCATTTACGTTTCATGTTCAAGCATTAAAGTTGCATACTCTTACTATAACATGGTGTTTGTAGAACATTTCAGCATTACGTTCTCAGTGGAGTGAGTTTGGACGGGGTGCTTATCTCCATTCTTCAGATGAGAAATCTGAGATGTAGGCATTGTAACTTGCCAATATCATCCAACTAGTAAAGGAGAACTCAGCTCTGATCTTACTGCTTGTGCTCTTTTCGCCATACTATGCTGCCTTCTGTGAAACTGAATGATGCTACTAGTTTGCTTAATATTTAAAACTCCCTCTATGCTTATTAAAACTGTGCAAGGCCAGGCGTGGTGGCTCATGCCTATAATCCCAGCATTTTGGGAGGCCGAGGCGAGTGGATCATCTGAGGTCGGGAGTTCGAGACCAGCTTGACCAACATGAAGAAACTCCATCTCTACTAAAAATACAAAAATTAGCCAGGTGTGGTGGTGCATGCCTGT
This sequence comes from Rhinopithecus bieti, assembly GCF_001698545.2. Classification (NCBI taxonomy): domain Eukaryota; kingdom Metazoa; phylum Chordata; class Mammalia; order Primates; family Cercopithecidae; genus Rhinopithecus; species Rhinopithecus bieti. Next base: position 48,051 of record NW_016830464.1, read on the forward strand.
AATCCTAGCTACTCGGGAGGCTGAGGCAGGAGAATCGCTTGAAACCAGGAGGTGGAAGCTGCAGTGAGCCGAGATTGTGCCATTGCACTCCTGCCTGGGCAACAAGAGTGAAACTCCATCTCAAAAGAAGAAAAAAAACACTACTCAAAACTAGCACAGGAACGGATATTAACTTATACTCTTTTGTCAGGTTTATTATCTCATAGACTTAGAACTTTTAACAGCCTAG
>NW_016830465.1:0-1005 GCF_001698545.2 Rhinopithecus bieti
AATCACTGGTCTTCTGTGTCACTCACGCTGGGAGTTGGAGCCTGGAGCTGTTCCTATTCAGCCATCTTGCTCCGCCCCTCCATCTTCCCTTTCTAACAAGGTGAATCAAAATAATTAAACCAGAAGTTGACTTGTATGAATACCTAGTGTGATCAACTGCAAGACTTTTGATGAAACAGGATGAAAATCAAACGCTTTTCCATGTGATAATGAAAAGGGGAGGCATGGGGGCAGGGCAGATGCAGGATTGTTGTTTTTGGTTTGTTTTGCTTTGTTTTTCTTCTTAAGAACTGGGTACAAACTAAACTAACAAAGAAAATATTCGTTACTAAATCTCACTTTAGACTGTTTGTCGCAAACCAGCAAAAAAATAAAAAATAAAAACACTTGCTTTGTGAGATATGTTCACTTTGCCAGTAACTAATAACCCTGAGTTCTTACACAAAGTAACCCTTGGGGACAAAAATCTATTCTTGCAAAAAGGTCTGAGTTTTACCCAGAGAAAGGAGTAAAATGATTGACAAAGAGTCTCAATGAGGATGTCAGTTACAGGCAAATCCTCATGTTGGCTGTGAGCATGGAGAGGAATGCAGGAGACAGCAGGTAAAGGCCAATGACAGAGAAAGTAAAACTAATTCCTGATCACTCTTCAGTTAATAAAAACCACCGGCCAGGCGCAGCGGCTCACGCCTGTAATCCCAGCACTTTGGGAGGCCGAGGCAGGCGGTTCACGAGGTTAGGAGATCAAGACCATCCTGGCTAACACGGTGAAACCCCGTCTCTACTAAAAATACAAAAAACTAGCTGGGTGTGTGGTGGGCGCCTGTAGTCCCAGCTACTCGGGAGGCTGAGGCAGGAGAATGGCGTAAACCCGGGAGGTGGAGCTTGCAGTGAGCTGAGATGGTGCCACTGCACTCCAGCCTGGGTGACAGAGTGAGACTCCATCTCAAAATAAAATAAAATAAAATAAAATAAAATAATAAAATAATAAAATAAAATAAAATA
>NW_016830466.1:0-1001 GCF_001698545.2 Rhinopithecus bieti
CTTCCTTCCTTCCTTCCTTCTTTCCTTCTTAATTTTTCTTTATTTTGTGCTTTACAATATACATTGGTAATTAAGTAACCTCCTATCTATAGGCAGATTTTCTTATTTTTGTGTTTCAGCTTCTTGGGTTATTTAGGCTGGCTGTATTGTATATTGAAGTATTATTATATTGCCATGTAGCCTTAAGTATAATATGTTTCCTTTTAAAACCTGAATGATTTTTAAACAAGATTTGGTCTGAATACAATGTGCAAAGCAATAAAATTGTTTAAGCCAGACCTTACAAATATTTCCCTATTTTCCACATGTTTCTTGATAAATACAAAAGTAAAATAAAACACACATTTAAAATCCCAAAACCCACCTATGTATTCTCGTCTAACCATCACTTTGTTTTTGACTTGTAAAATTTGACATGCTTATCAACCAACAGCTGAAAAGGAAGTATCAAAGGATACAATCAGGACATTGGGTAATGATCTCTTTTTCCTTTCTGCAGATGAAACAACACTCACAGTTTCAATTCAGTTATTCAGTTTCAACCACCATAGGAAAGGTTCTGAATTGAAATTTGGATAACGTAGAGCAACATCTATATTATTTGAAAGATATAGGCTTTTAAAAAATAAAAAGTGGGCTTTCTAGGGGGCCCTCTCAAAACAATATAACAGAGATAAATTCTATTCCCTAAACCAAAATATAAAACTCTTGAGTTAGACTTGTTCTCCAATCCTGTAATATGGAATACTAATTAAAAAGATTTGCATAACAATATCAATCTCACAAGCAAGTTTTGTTATTGCCACTAAAAACAATAGCTACAACTTACTGAGCTTTTATAATATGCTAGCTCATGTGCTTATTTCTCTATACATGATATTTAATTTTAATTCATTTTAGTTTCCTTGTGAGTAAGATGATAGAATATTGTTATTACTATCAGAGAGTAAAAGAAACTAAGTTTTAGTGGCTTACGTGTATAAATGAAGTTACTATAGCAA
>NW_016830467.1:0-1154 GCF_001698545.2 Rhinopithecus bieti
CTTTGTAGGGATATAGATGCAGCTAGAAACCATCATTCTCAGCAAACTATTGCAAGGACAGAAAACCAAACAGCACATGTTCTCACTCACGGGTGGTAATTGGACTATGAGAACACTTGGACACAAGAAGAGGATCATCACACACCGGGTCCTATTTTGGGAAGGGGGAAAGGGGGAGGGATAGCATTAGGAGATATACCTAATGTAAATGACGAGTTAATGGGTGCAGTACACCAGCATGGCAGATGTATACATATGTAACAAACCTGCACGTTGTGCACATGTACCCTAGAACTTACAGTATCATAATAATAATAAAACAATTACAACAGTAACAGCAAAGATCACTCGTTATAGATTACCAGAGCAGACACAATAATAACGAAAAAGTTTGAAATATTTTGAGAATTACCAAATTGTAACAAAGAAACAGTAAGTGAATACATTGTGTTGTAAAAATGATGATGATAGATTTTCTTGGTACGTGATTGACACAAATCTGAAAGCAATATTTGTGAATTGCAATAGGGTAAAGAGAAATAAAATGATGTATGCATTTATCTCATTATTTAAGATGGCCCTCATCATAAAAAATTCTTTTGTTCTGAAGGATAGATTTTCTTGGCTAGGAGAAGAGTAATTTTGTTTAAAAATATGTGCAAGGTTGCCAATTCCATGGATTTGAACCATTTTAGAAAGGCACAATTTTATCACAGCACTGGGTAAATCAGTTTCAATAAATTACAGCTAGTTTATTTCAGAATAGATCATAATTGAGAGAAAAAATGTTGAAACATTTTGTGCTCAGGAAAATTTCTACAGGAATTTCTTCTCTTCCTTAAATAGGTGAGGTTTGGAGTCTAAATGATAAAATACCTCAAAGATTGGCATTCTCCAAGTTAGGTGGATATTTGTGTCAACCAGTCTTTCTTTATTCAGGGATGCATTTTTCCTGAAATTCAAGTAAGGAAGCATCCAGTTTACTTAGTTTATAGAAACATTATTTATATATTATTTGAAATGGTAATGTTTTATACACAATCTATATTGGTATTATTGCTGACGAGTTGATGGGTGCAGCACACCAACATGGCACAAGTATACATATGTAACAAACCTGCAAGTTATGCACATGTACCCTAGAACTTAAAGTA
>NW_016830467.1:5865-6965 GCF_001698545.2 Rhinopithecus bieti
ATCATAGAAACACACAAACATATAAAACACATAGGTTTTATAAAACAATTACAAAATGAGGAAAATAAAAATATCAAATGGCAACATGACAAAAGTACGCAAAACTACAGAGAGAGAAAAAAGAAACAAATAATCTACAAAGCAACTAGATGAAATTAACATTAAGAACAAACTTTTACTTATTAATACTAACCTTAAATGTAAATGGATTAAATCCTCCACCTAAAATATATAGATTGGCACAATGGATTAAACATTGCACTATCAATACACTGCTTGCAAGAAACTCACCTAACTGGTAAAGACACTTACAGAATAAAAATAAAGGGGTGGAGAATGATATTTTACGCAAACAGAAACAGAGAGAAGCTTAAAATAAGAATAATCAGAAATGAAAATGAGATATTACAGCTAATAACAAGAAATAGAAATGATCATCATAGACTACTATAAACATATCTATACTCATGAACTAGAAAATCTAGAGGAAAGAGATAAATCTCTGAAAATGTACAACTTTCCAAGATTGAACTAAGAAAAAGTGAAAATTTTGAACAGATCAGTAACAGATGGTGATATTTATCCAGTAATAAAATATTTCCAAACAAAAAAAATCCCAGGCAAGATGGATGCACAGCCAAATTATACCAGACATGCAAAGAACTGATGCCAATCGTTCTGAAATCATTCCAAAAAGTTGGGAAGGATGGCATCCTTCCTTACTCATCTATTACAGCACCATGATCTAGATACCAAAGCCAGATGAGCACACAATAAAAAGAAGAAAACTACAGATCAATATTTATGATGAACATAGATGCAAAATTCTCTACAAAATACTAGCTAACAAAATTCAATAGCACATCAAAAGATAATACACCATGATCAAGTGGATTTTATTCAAGGAATACAAGAATGTTTTAACATATGCAAATAGATAAATATGATTTACCACAAAAACAAAATTAATAGCAAGTAATGATAGGGTCATGTCAATAGGTATAGACAAATAATTTATAAAGTTCAACCTTGCTTTATCATAAAACCTTCAACAAACTAGGCATAGAAGGAACATACCTCAAAATAGTAAAAGCCATATA
>NW_016830467.1:9512-13902 GCF_001698545.2 Rhinopithecus bieti
TCTCTTTTAAAACCAAATAGATACGCTTTATATTGTCTAGAAGGGAGATATGGTAGTAGTTACCATCTTCTACCCACCCAACAATATGATTTCAAAATAAATAAAAAAACTGCAAGAATTGTTAGGTGGAACTGGCAAATTTACAATCATAGTGGAGTACTTATTTATTTTTTAAATGATACTTTAAGTTCTGGGATACATGTGCAGAACGTGCAGGCTTGCTACATAGGTACACACGTGCTATGGTGGTTTGCTGCACCCATCCGCCCATCATCTACATTAGGTATTTCTCCTAATGCTATCCCTCCCCTAGACCACCACCCCCACACAGACCATGATGTGTAACGTTCCTCTCCATCTGTCCATGTTTTCTCGTTCAACACCCACTTATGAGTGAGAACATGCGGTGTTTGGTTTTCTGTTACTGTGTTAGTTTGCTGAGAATGATGGTTTCCAACTTCATCCATGTTCCTGCAAAGGACATGAACTCATCCTTTTTTATGACTGCATAGCATTCCATGGCATATATGTGCCATTTCTTAATCCAGTCTATCATTGATGGGCATTTGGGTTGGTTCCAATTCTTTGCTATTGTGAATTTTGCTGCAGTAAACACACATGCGCATGTGTCTTTATAGTAGAATGATTTATAATCCTTTGGGTATATACCCAGTAATGGGATTGCTGGGTCAAATGGTATTTCTTGTTCTAGATCCTTGAGGAATTGTTACACTGTCTTCCACAATGGTTGAACTAATTTACACTCCCAACAAAAGCGTTTCTATTTCTCCGTAGTAGAGTCTTTAATGCATCTCTTTTAGAAATGGACATATCAAAAGCACACAAAAAATAAGACTGTAGGGTATTTGAATAACAACAAACTCGTTTGAGAAGGTAAAGTGTATAAAACATTATATCCAATAGAGAATTAGCCATAAAGAATACATCTTTAATTTTCCTGCTTTCAACAAAGCAAAACAAAATAAAACAAAAGTTTTTCTTGGTCTCTGAGAAAACAAAAGAGCTGGCAGGGACGTGCAAGCAGTTAACGTACAAACTCCGATTCCTGGTCTAGGTGGCTTCATATGCCCCTCCCTGTTTCCACTCATAGAACAAAGTTACTGTAGTATTTTCAACTGAAGAGAGAGTGGAAAAAAGGAGAGTGTGAGCTTATATAGCACACTACCTTTCTCTCTTTTCTACTTTAGTTTTAAAATTATTATGTGCAATTAAGTGTGAAGTAGGAAAATTAGACGCATAGGGGTATATGTGGGCAAGGCAAGGACTACTAATTCCCAAGCAAAAGATACGTGGCTTGAAACACATTCAAAATACCACCAATTATAGTAACCCCAAAATTTGTTTTAACATATTTGATGTCACTATCTCTTATTTCTCGGATCACATCCTGATAGTAGTCAGGGATTAGACACTGTAGATATTTCTAGTTAAGGTGAGCAAGGGGAGTTCTTGTTTAGGAAGCCCATCTTAGTATACAGAGCAAAACAATACAAGTAGAGATGGGCAAGAACTCACTATCTCCATTCCAAGGAACTACCCCAAATCAAAATCTGTGTTTTTATGCCTCTTTCTTTCTAACTGTTGTCCTATGTTTTGGAGTCTAGAGTGACTACTCTTACAATGAAATCATGTTCTTCAAATTAGAACTTCATCACTCTTTTCAATGTATACTTGGTATGTAATAGTTCAGATCCACAAGAAATACATTCACATCATCACAGGAAATTTGAATTTAATTTTGTTAGCAAAATAAAATGAGTTGGTAGTTAATGTGAGTATAATTTTACTAATATGGCTTTGAATGGTGGTAAAATGTTTTACATTGTTGAATCTTTTATTTTTTATATACAGCATAACAAGCTTTGACTTTTTATTCACTTATATTGTAGGTTTTATTTTACATTCAGGGGTAAATGTGCAGGATTGTTATATAGGTAAATTGTATGTCATGGGGGTTTGGTGTACATATTATTTTGCCACACAGGTAGTAAGCATAATACCCGAAAGGTAGATTTTATTTTTATCCTCACCTTCCTCCCTTCTTCCACCTTCAAGTAGGTCCTAGTTTCTGTTGTTGCCTTCTTTGTGTCCACATGTAATCAATGTTTATTTCCCACTAATAAGTGAAAATGTGGTTTTCTCTTCCTCTATGTTCGCATAGGATAAAGGCATCCAACTCCAACAATGTTGCTGCAAAGGACATGATCTCATTCTTTATTGTGACTGTGTAGTATTCCATAATGAATATGTACCACATTTTTAAATCCAGTCTACCATTAATGAGCATTTAGGTTGATTCCATGACTTCAATATTGTGGATAGTGCTGCAATAAACATACGTGTACTTGTGTCTTAATGGTAAAATGGTTTCTATTCATTTGAATATATACCCTGTAATGGGACTGCTGGGTCAAATGGTAATTTTGCCTTGAGTTCTTTGAGAAATTGCTTGCATTAGACTTCTGGTAGAATTTGGCTGTAAATCCATTTGGTTCTTTGCTTTTCTTGTTGGTAGGCTTTTATTACTGATTGAATTTTGTAACTCATTATTGGTCTGTTCAAGGATACACTTTCCCTGATTCAGTCTTGGAAGGTTGTATGTGTCCAGAAATGTAACTATTTCTTCTAGCTATTCTAGCTTGTGTGCATAGAGGTGTCTGTAGTAGTCCCTGAGGGTTTCGTTGTGGTTGTTGTATTTTTGTGGGGTCAGTTGTAATGTCCCTTTGTCATTTCTAATTGTATTTATTTGGATCTTTTCTCTCTTTTTTCTTTATTCATCTAGCTGGTGGTTTGTAATCAATTTTTTCAAAGGTCCAACTCCTGGATTTTTAAAAATCTTTTTTATTTAGTTTTTGCATCTCAATTCTCTTCAGTTCAGTTTCGATTTTGTTTCTTTTCCATCTTCTGCTAGTTTTGTGGTTGGTGTGTCATTGTTACTCTAGGTCCTCTAGTTATGATTTTAGGTTGTTGAGATCTTTCTAGCTTTTTCATGTGTGCATTTACAGCTATAAACTTCTCTCTTAATACTGTTTTAGCTGTATACCAGAGATTCTGGTATTTTGTATATTTGTTCTCATTAGTTTCAAAGAATTTCAGGATTGTATTGTTTACCCAAAAGTCATTCAGAAGCAAGTTACTTAATTTACATGTAATTTTGTTTTTAAGTGATTCTCTTTTATTCATTCATGTTTTATTGCACTGTGGTCTGTGTGTGACCATGACTGGTTTAAGTTTTTTTTTTTAATTTCCAGAGGATTGTTTTATGTCCAATTGTGTGGTTGATTTTAGAGTATGTGCCATGTGCAGATGAGATGACTGTATATTCTCTTACTTGGAGATGGAAAGTTCTGTAGATGTCCATTATGTCCATTTAGTCAAGTGTCCAGTTAAGGTCCTGAATATCTTCTTTAGTTATCTGCCTTGATGATCTAATACTGTCAGTAAGGTTTTGAAAGATGTTGAAATCTTCATCTATTATTGTGTAGTTATCTAAGTCTCTTCATAGGTGTCTAAAAATTTGCTTTATGAGTCTGGATGCTTTCGTTTGGGTACAAGTATTTTTAGGATAATTAGATCTGCTTGAATTTAGTCTTTTATTATTTGTTGATTATTATTATTTTTTATTATACTTTAAGTTCTGGGATACATGTGCAGAATGTGCAGGTTTGTTACATAGGTATACACGTGTCATGGTGGTTTGCTGCACCCATCAACCCATCATCTATATTAGTTATTTCTTCTAGTGCTATCCCTCCCCTAGACCACCACCCCCCAACAGGCCTTTGCGTGTGATGTTCTCCTCCCTGTGCCCATGTGTTTTCATTGTTCATCTCCCACTTATGAGGGAGAACATGCGGAGTTTTGTTTTCTGTTCTTGTGTTAGTTTGCTGAGAATTATGGTTTCCAGCTTCATCCATGTCCCTGTAAAGGACATGAACTCATCATTTTTTATGGCTGCATAGTATTCCATGATGTATATGAGCCACATTTTCTTTATCCAGTCTATCATTGAAGGGCATTTGGCTTGGTTCCAAGTCTTTGCTATTGTGAATAGTGTTGCAATAAACATACGTGTCTATGTGTCTTTATAGTAGAATGATTTATAATCCTTTGGGTATATACTCAGTAATGCGATTGTTGGGTCAAATGGTATTTCTGGATCTAAAAAATTGAATAATTGCCACACTGTCTTCCACAGTGGTGGAACTAATTTACACTTCCACCAACAGTGTAAAAGCATTCCTGCTTCTCCAAATCCTCTCCAGCATCTGTAGTTTTCCAACTTTTTAATGATCACCATTCTAACTGGCATGAGATGGTATCTCATTGTGGTTTTGATTTGCGTTTATCTAATGTAGAGTGATGATGA
>NW_016830467.1:15710-18544 GCF_001698545.2 Rhinopithecus bieti
TTCATCAGGAATATTGGCTTGAAATTTTGTGTGTGTGTGTCTCTTCCAGGTTTTGGTATCAGGATGATGCCGGTCTCATCAAATGATTTAGAGAGGAGTCCCTCTTTTTCTATTTTTTTTGGAAGAGTTTCAGAAAAAAAATGGTACTAACACCTCTTTTTACCTCTGGTAGAATTCACCTGTGAATCTATCTGGTCCTGGGTGTTTTTGGTTCATAAGCTATTAATTACTGCCTCAATTTCAGAACTTGTTATTGGTCTATTCAGGGATTTGCCTTCTTTCTGGTTTAGTCTTTGGAGGGTGTATGTGTCCAGGAATTTATCCATTTCTTCTAGATTTTCTAGTTTATTTGACTAATGGTGTTTATAGTATCCTCTGATGGTGGTTTGCATTTCTGTAGGATCAGTGGTGATCACTCCTTTTTCAATTTTTATTGTGTCTATTTGATGCTTCTCTGTTTTCTTCTTTATTAGTCTGGCTAGCAGTCTATATATTTTGTTAATCTTTTCAAAATCCAGCCCTGGATTCATTGATTTTTTGAAGATTTTTTCATGGTCTCTGTCTTCTTCTGTTCTGCTCTGATCTTAGTTATTTTTTGTCTTCTGCTAGCTTTTGAATTTGTTTTATCTTGTTTCTCTAGTTCTTTCTTTTTTCTTTTTTCTTTTATTTTATTATACTTTAAGTTCTAGGGTACATGTGCATAACGTACAGGTTTTTTACATATGTAAAGGGACATGTCGAGAGCACAATTCCATTTACAATAGTTACAAAAGAAATAAAATATGTAGGAATATATCTAACCAAGAAATAGAAAGGTATCTACAAGGGAAACTACAAAACACTGTTGAAAGAAATCATACATGATGCATACAAATGGAACAAACATTCCATGCTTATGGATTGGAAGAATCAATATTGTCAAATGGCCATGCTGCCCAAAACAATATGCAGATTCAATGCTTTTCCTACCAAAATAGTCATGTCACTTTTCACAGAATTCCAAAAAAAATTTTAAATTTATATGGAACCAAAAAAGAGGCCGAATAGCCAAAGCAATCCTAAGCAAAAGAACAAAGCTGGAAACATCACATTACCCAACTTCAAATTATATTAAAAGCCTACAGTAACCAAAAGAGCATGGTACTGGTAAAACAAACAAAAAACAGACCCATAGACCAACAGAATATAATAGAGAGCCCAGCAAACAAACCACACACCTAAAACTATCTGATCTTGAACGCAAAATAAACACTAGGGAAAGAACACTCTATTCAACAGGTGGTGCTGGGATGGATAGATAACCCTACGTATAGACCCTTATTTTCACCACATTCAGAAATTATCTCAAGATTAGATAAAGATTGAAATGGAACACCTCAAACTAGATAAAACCCTCAAAAGAAGGGAAATATTCTGGACAATGGTTATTGTAAACAATTTATGACTAAGTTCTGAAAAGCAATTGCAACAAAACAAACATTGACAAGTGGAAACAAATTAAACTGAAGAGCTTCTGCACAGCAAAAGAAACTATCAACAGAGTAAACAGAGAACCTAAACAATGGGAGAAAATACTGACAAACCATACATCTGAAAAGGTCTGATATCTGGGATCTATAAGGAACTAAATTCAACAAGCAAAATACAAATAATCCCATTAAGAATCAGGCAAAGGACATTAACAGAAACTTCTCAAAAGATGACATGCAAGTGACCAAGAACATATGAAAATATTCTCAACATCCTTAATTATCAGATAAATTCTAATTAAAGCCACAATGAGATACTATCCCATACTTGTCTGCCACACTTGTCTGAATGGATATTACTAAAAAGTCCAAAACAAAACAAAACAAAACAAAACAAAAACAAAACAAAAAAACAGATGCTGGTGAGGCTGTGGAGAAAGAGGAATGCTTATACAGCACTGGTGGGAATGTAAATAAGTTCAGCCTCTGTGGAAAGAAGTTATGCGATTTCTCAAAGAATTTAAAACAGAATTACCATTATATTCAGCATTTCTATTATTGCGTATACACCCAAATAGAATAGAAATTGTTCTACTATAAAACCACATGCACGAGTGTGTTCACAGCACTATTCACAATAGCAAAGAAATGGAATAAACTTAGATGCTAATCAACGATAGGTTGGATAAAGAAAATGTGGTATATAGTCTTTATGGAATACTATGAATCCATAAGAAAAAACAAGATCATGTTGTTATGGTTACTATGATTTTGGTTTTCTTAATATGCTGAGGATTGTTTTATTTCTGATTTTGTGGTTGATTTCAGATTACGTGCCATGTGCAAATGGGAAGAATGTAATTTTCCTCTTATGGAGTTGTCTTTGGGTGGAGTGTTCTTTACATGTCTATTAGGTCCATTTGGTCAAGTGTTGAGTTCAGGTCCTAAATATCTTTGTTATTTTTCTGCCTTCATAATCTGTCTAATATTGTCAGAAGAGTATTGAAGTCTCCCACTATTATTGTGTGATCATCTAAATCTCTTCGTAGCTCTCTAAGAACTTGCTATTTGAATCTGGGTGCTCTTGTGTTGGGTGTGTATATATTTAGGATAGCTAGGTCTTCTTGTTGAATTGAGCCCTTTCCCATTATGTAATGCCCTTCTGTGCATTTTTAAAAAAATTATTTTTATTTATTTAAATTTTTTATTTTTATTTTTTGTGGGTACATAGTAGGTACATATATTTCTGGGGTACATGAAGCGTATTGATATAGGTATGCAATGTGAAATAAGCACATCATGAAGAATAGGGTATTCATTCCCTCAAGCATTTATCTTTTAAATAACAAACAATTGAGTTACACT
>NW_016830468.1:0-3306 GCF_001698545.2 Rhinopithecus bieti
AAAATACTGCATGGATAGAAAGTAACAAAATTTAGGAAGATGATAGGAAAATTCAGAGATTAGGAAAGAGAGCTGGAAATTTTCTTACAACATTTAACTCTCAAAAAATGGAAGACAGAATCTAAAAAATATTTCAAAACCCCATACAATTAAAAATTTTACCATAAGAAAACGGATAGTGCTTTCAGAGACTGGTCCTGGAGTCGCAGTAGTGAAATAGCATTTCACATTTGAAAACCCAGGCAGACAATTATAAAACCTATGGGAATGACAGTTCCACTCCAGACCTAGAGAGATGTCGGTTGGATGGGAAGAGGAAGAAGAAAGGTGTCCAGAAGTGACTTTTCAGATGGGAAGTTAGAAATGCTGGAAGATTTTAAGAATGTGATAAAAGGAGATAATTATTTTAAATAGAAAGAATGAAGAAAATGCAATTAGAAACTCCAGGAAAACAGAAAGCTAAAGAAAAAATATGTATACACCCATAGAATACGAAGAAATGCAGGTGAATTCACAGTACCAATATAATCCCTACAAGAGGAAACTCACAATATTCTGCTGTATTGGTTCGAAAAAATATATATTTAAATATATACACTCCACAGCTACTTACAGCTTCATTGATAACTAAGAAATAAACTAAAATCATGATATGGCTACTATTGGCAGATGGTGGAGGAAAGATGGGGAATTGAAGGTCAGACTTCCTCTGTTGCACCTGGTGTTAACAGGGAATTCAGGCGACTAGGGCGAGGTGTACATGGTGGCAACTCTTTCTATGTCACTCTTGCTGCACTGCTGTATTCTTCAGTCATGAGCATATGTTTTATTTTCAAAATATTTTATTTATTGATTTTATTTTGAAAATAAAATATATGCAAAATAATCTCTGGTATCAGAGACTCTAGGAAGAGTCTCTCTTCCAGTTGTACTGGTTCTAAGTCGAAGTAAACATCACAGATTCCAGCAGAAAATCCTGGCTCTACCCACGCTTCCACTCCTTCTAACTACACCCAGTAATCACCGCATCCAGCTCAGAAACTCGATTTGTCCAAAGCAGATCCACCTGTAGGCGTCACCAAGGGTATCAGTAGACAGAGACACAGTGGTGTCTGCAGTGTCCATCATGAAGTCCAGTCCCTCAGTGTAGACCAACTGGCCAGTCTGGAAAGAAACTTCTTTGGAGTATGGCAGTGCTAGGGGCATCAGCCACAATCAAGCTGCAGCCATAGAGGGGTCCAGAGTGTTACTTCAAGCAGCCAGAAGGCAGAGGAAAGGGCCAGAAAAGATGAGGAGGAGGGTGGAAACATCATGTCCAGGCCCCTATTGGTACATTTTACCATGCTGCAGTGACCAGGGGACACAGAGAACACCTTATTTTGGTGGGCAGAGACTCTCTCAGACCAGACTAGTAGGACCTGGAAAGAAACAGAAGCCAAGCTTAGGAATGTGGGTTCCTATTTCAATTTGGCCACTGGTGGCTCTGGGCCCCAGGATATCACAAATTGCAATGCCTTTACCATTTTTCCTGTGGCTGTAAAGACTTGGGTCAGACTCTGATTGACTTAACCCCCTTGAGGCACTTAAGAAAGCCTGTTACTAGTAATACATAATATGTTAGCAGTTTATTTACAATGACCTTCAATGAAGTATTGTTGTCCTATATTGAAAATAAGAAAACAATGAACAAGAGCACAATAGGTATGTGAATAAATGATAATTGATCCTGAAGAGCTATCAGGCAGCAATTGATAACAAATATTGGTATTTCATGAATGGTCACTGTGTCTCAATGGTACTCTTTGGCTTTGGATAAGCACCCCCACTTAACCTTTGCAACAATCCCCAGGGCAGTTGCTGGCACCATCTGTTTTATAGGTGAGAGGTCACGTGAATATACCTAGGGTCACACACCTGGGCAGTGCATGATCTAAATATAAGCAGGCAAAAGAGGTTTCAAGAAAGATGCTAATGTCATAATGGTAAATGGAAAGGAGGAACAAATACACACATGCTGTGAAGGCCTGACAAGAAGTAGGTCAGCCCAACAAGGAGACCAGATCCACAGTTTGCCAGCTGGACTTTTTTTTTTTTATCCTTAAAGGATCCTCCTCATGAAAGGAAAATCACAGAATACAGGGAGAGTGTTCAAAAAAGCACTGTACCAGAAGCATGATAAAAGCAAATCAAATAAAATTAAAAAAATAAATGCACAACAATGACAGCTGGGTTTGTCTTTAGGTGGCAGGCCTGTGTGTCTTTTTCTAAGTCTCTTGTCTCCATTCTCCAAAATAGACACAAATTCATGTGATGAGTCCGGCTGCAGGAGCAAGTGTATGATCAGAGGAAGCTGCTCCCCAAACCTCTCCCCTGATGTGGGCTCCTTGTTGGCGGCTTCTCTGTCCCTGGGGTATGACCTGATCCCAGTGACAAGGCCCTGTCAGTCCTACACCCATTCAATGCCCTAGTCCCCACTAGAGGGTAGAGGGGAACTGAACAGATGAGATAGTCCCATGGCCCATGGGATGATAGTACCTGGCAATCAGTGACTTTCAAATGGTCTTGTCTCCAGGAAAGTCCAAGGCCAAGCCCAGTGGCTCCCATGGTCCTTGAAGGGTCTTTTGGGACTGTGGAGGCCCATTGTATTCATGTCCTTCTAAAAGAGATAAAATGGGAGAGGAGGTTATGCGGGACTCTGAGGCCCAGACTTCTTCCCAGGAGGAAAAGCAGACCTGCTGGCTGAAAAGTGCTGACATCACAGGGCCACCCCAAAATTCTTTGTCTATCTCTTGTTCTGTCTTTGAACTGAACAAACAGCCCGTTAATTACTAACCCGGTTTATTCCAAATCTTGGTGCCTGAGTTGTCTCTCAAATCAACTCACCAAGCACTCCTCTGATGACACAAAGCCATTTTCTTCAGACAAAGCCCTGACCCTGCCAGACAGTGACTTTGAAACGCAGAGAGGCAGACACAACTCCAGTTGTAACAGTCCTGATCCTCACACTCTCATTTTCAGTGATCTCACTGCCAGCTGATTGAAAGGGATAGGGAAGGGACTGGAGGAAGAAAGAAATCCCTGCAATTCAGGTTTCTCTGTAAGAGGTTTAAATTATATGTTTAATAAAACTAGATGTGTGAGTACTTAAATACAAAATTTACCATTCACCAGGTGCAGTGGCCCCTGCCTGTAATCCCAGCATTGTGGGAGGTTGACACAGGCAGATAACGAGTTCAGGACATCAAGACCATCCTGTCTAACACTGAAAACCTGTCTCTACTAAAAATACAAAAAAAAAAAAAAAAA
>NW_016830468.1:3888-8800 GCF_001698545.2 Rhinopithecus bieti
CCTTAGCAATTGGTAAGCAAGGTGATTTTCTCCCATGCCTGGCTCAGCCAGTCCCATGCCCACAGAGCCTTGCTCATTGCTAGTGCAGTGGTCTGAGGTGAACCTCCAAGGTGGCACCCTGGCTGGGGAAGTGGTGTCCACCACTGCGAAGTCATCAGTAGGAAAAGAAAGCATCCAGGAAGCTCGTACTGGGTGGATACCACCACAACTTAACAAGGGTTACTACCTTTAGACTATATCTCTGTGAGCAGGGTATAGCTGAAAAAAGGTAGTAGACAACTTCTGTAGACTTAAATGTCCCTATCTTAAATGTCTTCAATGTCTTTTTCTTGTCAAAGAAAATTCTGTGAACCTAGTAACTAGATTCAAAACAGTATGATGTTGATTTCTTCAATGAAGCATTGAAGTGAAAGCACAATAAAAAGTTCTTGAAACGCTGATCTTCTCATTAGCAAATTTGTACAAGATTGTTAAGGTGCTGTAATAAGTTTATGAAAACCTTAGTTCATAGTCAAACCCCTTCAGGTTAAATATAATTTTACATAAGGTTTCTGTCAGGCCTCTGAGCTAAAGCCAAGCAATCGCATCCCCTGTGACTTGCACGTATACGCCCAGATGGCATGAAGTAACGGAAGAATCACAAAAGAAGTGAAAATGCCCTGACCCACCTTAATCGATGACATCCCCCCACAAAAGAAGTGAAAATGGCCAGTTCCTGCCTTAAGTGACGACATTGAATTGTGAAAGTTCTTTTCCTGGCTCATTCTGGCTCAAAGAACTCCCCCACTGAGCACCTTGTGACCCCAACTCTTGCCCAAAAGAGGACAGCCCCCCTTTGACTGTAATTTTCGTTTACCTACCCAAATCCTATAAAATGGCCCCACCCTTATCTCCTTTCGCTGACTCTCTTTTCAGACTCAACCCGCCTGTACCCAGGTGATTAAAAAGCTTTATTGCTCACACAAGGCCTGTTTGGTAGTCCCTTCACACGGACACGCATGAAAACTTGGTGCCATTACTGCGATCAGGTGACCTGCCTTGGAAGATCAATCCCCTGTCCTCCCGCTCTTTGCTCTGAGAGAAAGGTCCACCTACGACCTCGGGTCCTCAGACCCAGCAGCCCAAGGAAAAACTCGCGGACATCTCACCAATTTTAAATCAGGTAAGCGGCCTCTTTTTACTTTATTCTCCAACCTCTCACTATCCCTCAACCTCTTTTTTCTTTCCACCTAGGCAGCACCCTTTAATCTCTCCCTTCCCTTACTTTCAATTCCTTTCATTTTCTGGTGGAGACAAATGAGACACGTTTTGTCCATGGAGCCAAAACTCTGACACTGGTCACGGAGTTGGGAAGGCAGCCTTCCTTTGGTGTTTAATCATTGCAGGGATGCCTCTCTGATTACTCACCCACACTTCAGAGGTGTCTCACCATTCTGCAGGGACCTCTGCCTTGGTCCTTCACCCTTAGCAGCAAGTCCCGCTTTTCTGGGGGAGGGGCAAGAACCCTGACCCCTTCCTTGTCTCTACCCTTTCTCAGCTCTTCTGGGGAGCCAGAACCTCCCGATCCCTTATTTCTGTGCCCCAACCTCTTATTTTTGCAACCCAGCCCCTTATTTCCTTTCCCGCTTTTCTGGAGGGCAAGAGCCCCCAAAATCCTTCTCTCTGTGTCTCTACTCTCTCTTTTCTCTGGGCTTGCCTCCTCCACTATGGGCAACTTTCCACCTTCCATTCCTCCTTCTTCTCCATTAACCTATGTTCTCGAGAACTTAAAAACTCTTGAACTCAAACCTGACCTAAAACCTAAATGCCTTATTTTCTTCTACGATGCCGCTTAACCCCAATACAAATTCAACAGTAGTTCCAAAGAGCCAGAAAATGGCACTTTCGATTTTTCCATCCTACAAGATCTAAATAATTCTTGTCCTAAAATGGGTAAACAGTCTGTGGTGCCTGACGTCCAGGCATTCTTTTACATATCGATCCCTCCTTAGTCTCTGTTTCCAATGCAACTTGTCCCAAATCTTCCTTCCTTCTTTCCCTCTTACCTTTACCCTCAGTCCCAACCCCAAGCATCGCTGAGTCTTTCCAGTCTTCCTTTTCTACGGACCCATCTGACCTCTCCCCTCCTCACCAGGCCAAGCTAGGTCCCAATTTTCCTCAGCCTCCTGTAATTCTTTTATCACCTCCCATCCTCACACCTGATCTGGCT
This sequence comes from Rhinopithecus bieti, assembly GCF_001698545.2. NCBI lineage: Eukaryota > Metazoa > Chordata > Mammalia > Primates > Cercopithecidae > Rhinopithecus > Rhinopithecus bieti. Next base: position 6,098 of record NW_016830468.1, read on the forward strand.
TACAGATTCATTCCTTGACTGGCTCTCCCCAACTGCCCAGACATTTCCACTTAAAAGGTAGCTGGAGCTAAAGGCATAGTCAAGGTTAATGTTCCTTTTCTTTAATCTACCTCTCCCAAATCAGTTACTATTTAGGTTCTTTTCATCAAATATGAAAACCCAGCCCAGTTCATGGCCCACTTAGCAGCAACCCTGAGAGGCTTTACAGCCCTAGACCCAAAAGGCCATCTTATACTCATACACATTTTATTACCCAATTCACTCCCGATATTAAATAAAACCCCCCAAATTAAATTCTGGCCCTCAAACCCCACAACAGGACTTACTGAACCTCACCTTCATGGTGTGTAATAATAGAGTAGAAGCAGCCAAGTAGCAACTTATTTCTGAGTTGCAATTCCTTGCCTCCACTATGAGACAAACCCCAACCACGTCTCCAGCGCACAACTCCAAACACCTGAACCACAACTGCCAGGGGTTCCTCCAGATCCTCCTCCACCAGGAGCTTGCTACAAATGCCGGAAATATGGCCACTGGGCCAAGGAATGTCCGCAGTCTGGGATTCCTCCTAAGTCGTGTCCCATCTGTGTGGGATCCTTCTGGAAACTGGACTGTCTAACTCACCTGACAGCCACTCGCAGAGTCCGTGGAGCTCTGGCCCATGGTTCTCTGACTTACTCCTTCCCAGACATTCTAGGCTTAGCGGCTGAAGACTGACACTACTCCATCATTTTGGAAGCTTCCTGGACCATCACAGACACTTTGGGTAACTCTTTGGGCAAGTCTATCCCCTTCTTAATCAATATGGAGGCTTCCCACTCCACGTTACCTTCTTTTCAATGGCCTGTTTCCCTTGCCTCTGTAACTGTTGTGAGTGTTGACAGACAGGCTGCTCAAACTCTTAAAGCTCCCCAAATCTGGTGCCAACTTGGACATTATTCTATATACTCCATTTTAGTTATCCCCACCTGCTCAGGTCCCTTATTAGGCCAAGACATTTTAACTACATTATCTGCTTCCCTGACTATTCCTAGGCTAGAGCCACACCTCATTGCCAACTTTTCCCCCAGTTCAAAGCTTCCTTCCCATCCTCCCCTTGTATCCACCCAACTTAACCCTCCAATATAAGATACGTCTACTGCCTCCCTGGTGACCGATCATGCACCCGTAACCATGTCATGAAAATCCAACCACCCTTACCCAGCTCATCACCAATATCCCATCTAACAGCATCCTTTAAAAGGATTAAAGCTCTCTAGTCTGTTCTTGATCTTAAATATGCCTTTTCACTATTCCCCTGCAACCCTCGTCCCAGCCTCTCTTTACTTTCACCTGGACTGACCCTGACACCCATCAGTCCCAGCAGTTTATCTGGGCTGTGCTGCCATAAGGTTTCAGGGACAGCCCTCATTATGTCAGTCAAGCTCTTTCCCATGACTTACCTTCTTTCCACACCTCCACTTCTCACCTTATTCAATGTATTTGATGACCTTCTCTGTAGCCCCTTCTTTAATCTTCTCAACAAGACACACTTCTGCTCCTTCAACATTTATTCTCCAAAGGATATTTGGTACCCCGCCAAAGCTCGAATTTCTTCACCATCCATTACCTACCTCAGTATAATTCTTCATAAAACAGATTCTCTCCCTACCAATCATGTCCTATTGATCTCTCAAGCCCCAACCCCTTCTACAAAACAACAAATCCTTTCCTTCCTGGGCGTGGTTGGCCACTTTTGCCTTTGGATACCTGGTTTTGCCATCCTAACAAAACTGTTATATAAACTCACAAAAGGAAATTTAGCTGGCCCCATATATCCTAAATCTTTCCCCACTGCTCTTTGCATTCCTTGAACACAGCTTTAGAGACTGCCCTCACCCTAGCTCTCCCTGACTCATCCCAACCCTTTTCATTACACACAGCCAAAACGCAGGTCTGTCAGTCACAATTGTTACACATGGACCAGGATCCCGGGATCGCATCCTGTAGCTTTTATATGCAAACAACTTAACCTTACTGTTTTAGGCAGGACATGATGCCTCCATGTGGTGGCTGCTGCCTCCCTATTACTTTAGAGGTTCTCAGAATCACAAACTGCACTCAACTCACTCTGCAGCTCTCATAATTTCCAAAATCTATTTTCTTCCTGAAACCTGATGCATATACTTTCTGCTCCCCAGCTCCTTATACTCACTCTTTGTTGTGTCTCCCATGATTAACATTGTTCCTGGCCCAGACTTCAGTCTGGCCTCCAACATTACTCCGTATACCACACCTGACCCTCATGACTGCATCTCTCTGATCCACTTGACCTTCACCCCATTTCCCCACATTTCCTTCTTCCCTGTTTCTTACCCTGATCACACTTGGTTTATTGATGGCAGTTCCACAAGGCCTAATTGCCACTCACCTGCAAAGGCAGGCTATGCAACAGTATCTTACATATCTGTTATTGAGGCTACTTCTCTGCCCCTCTCCACTACCTCTCAGCAAGCCAAACTAGTTGCCTTAACTTGGGCCCTCACTCTTGCAAAAAGACCACACGTCAATATTTATACTGACTCTAAATATACCTTCCATATTCTGTACCACCGTGTGGTCAGATGGGCTGAGAGATTTCCTCACTGCACAAGTGTCCTCCATCATTAATGCCTCTTTAAAAAAAGCTCTGCTCGAGGACTCTTTACTTCCAAAGGAAGCTGG
>NW_016830469.1:0-1005 GCF_001698545.2 Rhinopithecus bieti
AGTGCTACCAAACTGCTCATTGAAAAGAAAGCTATAACTCTGTGAGATGAATTCACAAATCACAAAGCAATTTCTCAGGAAGCTTCTTTCTAGTTTTTATCTGAAGATATTACCTTTGTCACCATAGGCTTCAATGCGATGTAAAATATCACTTCAGAGATTCCCCAAAAACAGTGCTACCAATCTGCTCCATGAAAGGTATTGTATAACTCTGTGAGATGAATTCACAAATCACAAAGCAGTTTCTCAAAAAGCTTCTTTCTAATTTTTATTTGAGGATATTTACTTTTTCACCATAGTCCTCAATGTGTTCCCAAATATCCCTTTGCAGATTCCAGGAAAACAGAGTTAGCAAACTGCTACATGAAAAGAATGGTGTACCTTGGTGAGAGGAATTTACACATCACAAACAAGTTTCTTAGAAAGCTTCTTCCTAGTTTTTGTCTGAAGATATTTCCTTTGTCACCATAGGCTTCAAGGTGATTCAAAATATCCCTTTTCAGATTTCCCAAAAACATTGCTACAAAACTTCTCCATGAAAACAGTGGTGTGACTCTGTGAGATGAACTCATACATCACAAAGTTGTTTCTCAGAAACTTTCTTTCTAGTTTTTGTCTGAAAATATTCCCTTTGTCAAAATAAGCTTCAATGCACTCTGAAATATCCCATTGCAGATTTCAAGAAAACAGAGGTAGCAAACTGCTCAATGAAAAGAACAGTGTAATGCTGTGAGATGAATTCGCACATCACAAAACAGTCTCTGAGAAAGCTTCTTTCTAGTTTTTAGCTGAGAATAGTTCCTTTGTCACAGTAGGCTTCAATGCACTAACAAATATCCTACTGTATATTCCAGCAAAACAGTGTTATCAAACAGCTCAGTGAAAAGAATAAAGTGCAACTCTGTGAGATGAATTTACACATCACAATGCTGTTTCTCAGAAAGCTTCTTTCTGGTTTTTAAATGATGATAATTCCTTTGTAACCATAGGCTTCAATGTAATCCA
>NW_016830470.1:0-1004 GCF_001698545.2 Rhinopithecus bieti
GAATGTAAAACTAAAATGAATGCCCATCTTGTGGTAAATCTGAAAAATGCAAATTCTCTCATGCATTCCAGAAAGCCCAAGAAAGATCATTTATTCATTCATTCAACAAATATTTATTGCCAGGCACGGTGGCTTACGCCTGTAATCCCAGCACTTTGGGAGGCCAAGGCAGGCGGATCACCTGAGATCAGGAATTTGAGACCAGCCTGGCCAACATGGTGAAACCCATTTCTACTAAAAATACAAAAATTAGCCGGGCTTGGTGGCAGGTACCTGTAATCCCAGCCACTCGAGAGGCTGAGGCAGGAAAATCGCTTGTATCCGGGAGGCGGAGGTTGCAGTGAGCCGAGATCAGGCTATTGCACTCTAGCCTGGGGAACAAGAGCGAGACTTCTTCTCAAAAAAAAGGAAAAAAACAAACAAACAAACATAAATATTTATTGAACTTACTGTGTGCTAGGCACTCAGCTAGGTGCTGAGAATACAATGGGAAGCAGAGACATTGTCTCTGTCCTTACGAAACTAATAGTCTAGTTTGGAGAATAAACAGCAATTAGATAATTACACAAATATGTATTTACAAACTGTGATAAGCATTGTGAGCATTTTCATTTTTTATATTTGTATCTATTAGCCTAATAGAGAAAAGTCAATATATGAGAAAGCTTTGACTAAATGTCCTTCCATCCAGTTATTTCCTGTGATGTGTGTAAATGCATTTTTTTTTAAATTGGGCTCTCTGTTACATAGTTTTTAAAAATTGATACATAATAGCTGTACATTGTCTGCTGTTGTGGTGCCTGTATCCTCCCCCACCTATATATATTTATAATAGTTGTACATATTTTAGGGGTACATGTGATATTTGATACCTTTATACAGTATGTAATGATCAAATTAGGGTATCTATCACTTCAAACGTTTATCTTTGTGTTGAGAAGACTACAATTCTTCTAGCTATTTTGAAATATACAGTAAATCATTATTAAATATAATTTTCTTAC
>NW_016830471.1:0-1542 GCF_001698545.2 Rhinopithecus bieti
AATATCCTTTCTCAAATTCCCCAAAAACAGTTCTAACAGACTGATTCAGGAAAAGAATCATGTAGCACTGTGAGATGAATTAACACATCTCAAAGTGGTTGTCAGGAAACTTCTTTCTAGTTTTTATTTAAGGATAATTCCTTTGTCACTGTACACTTCAATGCGATCCATATTATCACATTGCAGATTCCAAGAAAACAGTGTTAGCATACTGCTCAATAAAAGGAACAATGAAATTCTGTGAGATGAATTCATATATCACAAAACAGCTTCTCAGAAAGCTTCTTTTTATTTTTTATCTGAGGATATTTATTTGTCACCATAGGCTTCAATGTGCTCCCAAATATCCTACCACAGATTCCACAAAAACTGTGTTACCAACCTGCTCAATGAAAAGAATGGTGTAGCTCTCTGAGTTAAATTCACATATCACAAAGCAGTTTCTCGTAAAGCTTCCTTCTAGTTTTTATGTGATGATAATTCCTTTGTCACTGCAAGCTTCAATGTGCTCAGAAATCTCCCATTGCAGATTTCAAGGCAACAGTGTTAGCAGACTGCTAAATGAAGAGAACAGTGTATCACTGTCAGATGAATTCACACATCACAAAGCCGCTTCTCGGAAAGCTTCTTTCTAGTTTTAATCTGAGGATATTTTCTTTTTCACCACAGTCCTCAATGCACTCGCAAATATCCCATTGCAGATTCCATGAAAACAGTGTTTGCAAACTGCTCCTTGAATAGAAAGGTGTATATCTGTGGGATGAATCCACACATACCAAAGAACTTTCTCAGAAATCTTCTTTCTAATTTTTATCTGAGGATATTTCCTTAGTCACCACAGGCTTCAGGACGATCCAAAATATCCCTTCTCAAGTTCCCCAAAAACAGTGCTACCAAACTGATCTATGAAAGGAATCGTGTAACTCTGTGAGATGAATTAACAAATGATAAAGCAGTTTCTCAGAGTGCTTCTTTCTAGTTTTTACATGAGGATATTTCCTTCCTCACCACAAGCTTCAATATGCTCCAAAATACGCCATTGTAAATTCCAAGAAAACAAGCTAGCAAACTGCTCCATGAAAAGTACAGTGTAACTCTGTGCTTTGAACTCAACCATCACAAAGCAGATTCTCAGAAAGCTTATTTCTAGTTTTCTAGGAGGATATTTCCTTTTCACTGTACGCCTCAATTCGCTTCCAATTTTCCCTTTTCTGATTCCACGAAAACAGTGTTAGCAAATTGATCCACGAAAAGTAAGATATAACTCTGTGAGATGAATTCACACATCACAAAGAACTTTCTCAGAAAGCTTCGGTCTAGTTTTTATATGAAAATAATTGTTTTTTCACCATAGACCTCAATGAGCTCCAAGATATCCCTTTGCACATACCACGATAACAGTGTTAGCAAACTGCTCCATGAAAATAAAGGTATAACACATTGAGATGAATTCACACATCACAAGGAACTTTCTCAGAAATCTTCTTTTTAGTTTTATCTGAGGATATTCCCTTTGTCACCATAGGCATCAATGCAATCCAA
>NW_016830471.1:4280-10601 GCF_001698545.2 Rhinopithecus bieti
TATTTCCTTTGTCACCATAAGCTTCAATATACTCCAAAATATCCCATTGTAGACTTTAGGAAAAAAGTGTAAGCAAACAGCTGAATAAAATTAACAGTTTAAATCTGTAAGATGAATTCACATATCACAAAGCAGTGTCTCAGAAAGTTTCTTTCTACTTTTTCTCTGAAGATATTTCCTTTTCCACCATAGACCTCAATGCGCTCTCAAACATCCCTTTGCAGATTCCATGATAACTGTGTTATAAATCTGCTCCATGAACAGAAATGTGATACTCTCTGAGGTGAATACACACATCACAAAGAAATTTCTGAGAAAACTTCTTTCTAATTTTTACCTGAAGATATTTCCTTTGTCTCCCTAGCCTTCAATGCAATCCAAAATATCCCTTCTCAGATTCCCCAAAAACAGTGCTGCCAAACTGCTCTATGAAAAGAATGGTGTAACTATGTGATATTAATTCACACATCACAAAGCTGTTTCTCAGACAGCTTCTTTTTAGTATTTATCTGAGGATAGTTCCTTTTTCTCTACATTCCTCAAAGCGCTCTGTAATATCCCATTGCAGATTCCATGAAAAAAGTGATAACAAACTTCTCAATGAAAACAACGGTGTAACTCTGAGAGATGAATTGACGCATCACAAAGCAGTTTTACAGAAAGCTCTTTCTAATATTAGAATGAGTATATTTCCTTTTTCAACTTATTCCTCAATGCACTCGTGGATATCCCTTTTCAGAATCCATGAAAATAGTATTAACAAACTGCTCCATGAAAGAAAAGTATAAACCTGTGAGATGAATTCACACATCCCAAATCAATTTCTCAGAAAGATTCTTTTGGTTTTCTCTGAGGATATATCCTTAGTCACCATAGGCTTCAATGCACTCCCAAATATCCTATTATAGATTCCACTAAAATAGTGTTAGCAAACTGCTCCATGGAAGCAAAGGCATAACTCTGTGAGATGAATTGACACAATACAAAGTAGTTTCTTAGAAAGCTTCTTTTTGGTTTTTAATTGAGGGTATTTTCTTTGTCACCACAGGTTTCAATGTGCTCTCAAATAACCTATTGCATATTCCACAAAAACAGTGTTATCAATCTGCTCAATGAAAAGAACGGTGTATCTATATAAGATGAATTCCCACATTACAAAGCAGTTTCTCAGAAATCTTCTTCCTAGGTTTTATCTCAGAATATTTCCTTTGTCACGATAGGCCTAAATGTGCTCCCAATAGCCCTTTGCAGAATCAATGAAAACGGTGTTAGCAAACGGCTTCATGAATGGAAAGGTGTAAATATGTGACATGAATTGAAACATCACAAAAAACTTTCTCAGAATGATTCTTTCTAGTTTTTATCTGAGGATATCTCCTTTGTCACCCTATGGTGCGTTCCAAAATAACCCTTCTCAGATTCCCAAAAAGCTGATCCATTAAAAGAATCGTGTAACTCAGTGAGATTAATTAACACATCACAAAACGGTTTCTCAGAAATTTCTTTCTACTTTTTATATGAGGATATATCCTTTCTCACCATAAGCTTCAATGAGCTCCAAAATATACCATTGTAGACTCCAGGAAAACAGTATTAGCAAATGGCTCAATGAAATGAACAGTGTAAATATGTAAGATGAATTCACACATCACAAAGCAGTTTCTCAGATAGCTTCTTTCTACTTTTTCTCTGAGGATATTTTCTTTTCCACCATAGGCCTCAATGTGTTCCCAAACGACTCTTTGCAGATTCCACCAAAACTATGTTAGCAATCTGCTGTATGAACAGAAAGGTGATACTCTGTGAGAAGAATACACACATCACAAAGAAGTTTCTGAGAAATCTTCTCTCTGGTTTTTATCTGAGGATATTTCCCTTGTCACCCTAGGCTTCTATGAGATCCAAAATATCCCTTCTCAGATTCCCCAAAAGCAGTGCTGCCAAACTGCTCCATGAAAGAATGGTGTAACTATCAGAGATGAATTCATACATCACAAAGCTCTTTATCAGAGAGCTTTTTTCTAGCGTTTATTGGAGGATATTTCCTTTTTCTACATATTCCTCAATGTGCTCTGGAATATCCCATTGCAGATTCCACAAAAAAGTGATAGCAAACTTCTCAATGAAAAGAACGGTGTAATTCTGTGAGATGAATTGGCACATCACAAACCAGTTTCACAGAAAGCTTCTTTCTAGTTTTGTATGTGTATATTTCCTTTTTCACCATAGGCTTCAATGTGCTCCCAAAATATTCTATTACAAATTTCACAAAAACAGTGTTAGCAAACTGCTCCATGGAAACAAAGACGTAACTCTGTGAGATGAATTGACACAACACAAAGCAGTTTCTTAGAAAGCTTCTTTTTGGTTTTTAACTGAGGATATTTCCTTCGTCACCACAGGTTTCAATGCGCTCTCAAATATCCTATTGCAGATTCCACAAAAATAGTGTTATCAAATTGCTCAATGAAGAGAACGGTGTACCTCTGTAAGATGAATAAACATATCACAAAGCAGTTTCTCAGAAATCTTCTTTCTAGTTTTTATCTCAGTATGTTTCCTTTTTCACTACAGGCCTCAATGTGCTCCCAAATATCCCTTTGCAGATTCAAAGAAAACAGTGTTAGCAAATGGCTTCATGAATGGAAAGGTGTAAATCTGTGACATGAATTGAAGCATCACAAAGAACTTTCTCAGAATGATTCTTTCTAGTTCTTGCCTGAGGATATCTCCTTTGTCACCATAGGCTCCAATTCAATCCAAAATATGCCTTCTCAGATTCCCCAAACGCTGATTCTCACCATAAACTTCAATGAGCTCCAAAACATCCCATTGTAGACTCCATGTGAACAATGTTAGCAAACGGTTCAATGGAATGAACAGTGTAAATATGTAAGTTGAATTCACACATCACAAAGCAGTTTCTCAGAAAGTTTCTTTGTACTTTTCTCTGAGGATATTTCCTTTTAACCATAGGCCTCAATGTGTTCCCAAACATAGCTTTGCAGATTCCAAAAAAAAAAATGTTTTAGCAATCTACTCCATGAACAGAAAAGTGATACTCTGTGAGATGAATACCCACATCACAAAGAAGTTTCTGAGAAAGCTTCTCTCTGGTTTTTATCTGAGGATATTTCCTTTGTCACGCTAGGCTTCCATGAGATCCAAAATATCCCTTCTCAGATTCCCCAAAAGCAGTGCTGCCAAACTGCTCCACGAAAAGAATGATGTAAGTATCTGAGATGAATTCATACATCACAAAGCTGTTTCTCAGACAGCTTCTTTCTAGTATTTATCTGAGGATATCTCCTTTTTCTCCATATTCCTCAATGTGTTCCAGAATATCCCACTGCAGATTCCACGAAAAAAGTGACAGCAAACTTCTCAATGAAAAGAATGGTGTAACTGTTTGAGATGAATTGACACATCACAAAGCAGTTTCACAGAAAGCTTCCTTCTGGTTTTTTATGAGTATATTTCCTTTTCAACTTATTCCTCAATAGACTCATGAATAATCCTTTTCAGATTCCACAAAATTTGTTTTGCAAGCTGCTCCATGAAAGAGAAACTCTAAATCTGTGAGATGAATTCACACATCACAAAGTAGTTTTCAGAAAGATTCTTTTGTTTTTTCTCTGATTATATTTCATCAGTCACCAGCAGCTTCAATGTGCTCCCATATATCCTATTGAAGATTCCACGAAAACAGTGTTAGCAAAGTGCTTCATGGACAGAAAGGTGTAACTCTGTGAGATGGATTGACACAACACAAAGCAGTTTCTCAGAAAGCTTGTTTTCAGTTTTTAACTGAGGATATTTTCTTTATAACCATAGGCTTCGATGCAATCCAAAATATCCCTTCTCAGATTCCCCAAAAACAGTGCTACCAAACTGCTTAATGAAAAGAATCATGTAACTCTGTGAAGTGAGTTCAGAAATCACAAAGCACCTTCCCAGAAAGAATCTTCCTAGCTTTTGTCTGAGGATATTTCCTTTGTCACCATAAGCTTCAATATGCTCCAAAATTCCCATTACAGAATCCTCAAAAACAGTGTTAGCAAACTGCTCAATGAAACGAATGGTGTAACTCTGTGAAATGAATTCACACATCACAAAGCAGTTTCACAGAGGGCTTCTTTCCAGTTTTTATCTGAGGATATTTCCTTTTCCAGCATAGGCCTCAATTCGCTCCCAAATATCCATTTGCAGATTCCACGAAAACAGTGTTAGCAAACTGCTTAATGAAAAGAATGGTGTATTCTGTGAGATTAATTTACACATCACAAAGCAGTTTCTCATAAAGCTTCTTTCTAGTTTTTGTCTTATGATATTTCCTTAGTCACCAAAGTCTTCAATGTGATCCAAAATATCCCATCTCAGATTCCCTAAAAACAGTTCTAATAAACTCTCCATGAAAGGAATCATGTAACTCTGTGAGTTGAATTCACATATCACAAAGTGGTTTATCAGAAAGCTTCTTTCTAGTTTTTTTCGGAGGATATTCCCTTTGTCACCAAAAGCATCAATGTGTTCCAAATTATCCCTTGCAGATTCCACGAAAACAGTGTTTGCAAACTACCTAATGAAAAGAACAGTATAACTCTGTGAGATGAATTCACAAAACACAAAGGAGTTTCTCAGAAAACTTCTTTCAAGTTTTTGTCTGAGGATATTTCCTTTGTCACCATAAGCTTCAATGTGCCCGAAAATATTCCATTGCAGATTCCAATAAAACAGTGTTAGCAAACTTCTCAATGCAACGTACAGTGTAACTCTGTAATATGAGTTCACACATCACAAAACAGTTTCTCAGAAAGCTTCTTTCTAGTTTTTATATGAGGGTATATCGTTTGTCACCATAAGGTTCAATGAGCTCACAAGTATCCCTTTGCAGATTCCAATAAAGCAGTGTTAACAAACTCCTTTATGAAAAGAATGGTGTAACTCTGTGAGGTGAAGTCACACATTACAAAGAATTTTCTCAGAAAGCTTATTTCTATTTTTTATCTGAGGATATTTCCTTTGTCACCATAGGCTTCAATGCAATCTAAAATATCCCTTCTCAGATTCCCCAAAACAGTGCTACCAAACACCACCAGAAAAAAATCATTTAAGTAAGTGGGAAAAATTAACACATCACAAAGCAGTTTCTTCGAAAGCTTATTTTTAGTTTTTGTATGAGGGTATTTCCTTTGTTCCTTAAGCTTCAATGTGCTCCAAAATATACCCTTGCAGATTCCATGAAATCAGTGTTAGCAAACTACTCAATGAAAAGAACAATGTCACTCTGTGAGATGAATTCCTATGTCACAAAGCAGTTTCTCAGAAAGTTTATTTCTAGTTTTTTTCCGAGGATATTTCCTTTTCAACCATAAGCCTCCATATGCTCCCAAATATCCCTTTGCAGATTCCACGAAGACAGTGTTTGCAAACTGCTCCCTGGAAAGAACAGTGTAACTCTGTGAAACAAATTCACACATCACAAAGAAGTTTCTCAAAAACCTTCGTTCTAGTTTTTATATGAGGATATTTTCTCCATCACCATAGACTTCAATGGAATCCAAAATATCCTCTCACATTCCTCAAACACAGTGCTACCACACTGATCCATGAAAAGAATCATGTAACTCTGTGAAATGAATAAACACATTACAGCGTGGTCTCTCAGAAAGCTTCTTTCTAGTTTTAATCTGAGGATATTTCCTTTTTCACAATAGGCTTCAATGCAATCAAAAATATTCCTTTTCATATTCTGCAAAAACAGTGCTACCAATGTGCTCCATGGAAAGAATAGTGTAAATCTGTGAGATGTATTCACAAATCACAAAGCAGTTTCTTAGAAAGCTTCTTTCTAGTTTCTATATGATGATATTTCATTTGTCACCTTAATCTTCAATGCACTCTGAAATATCCCATTGCAGATTCCAAGAAAATAGTGTTTGCAAAGTGTTCACTGAAAAGAACAGTGAAACTCTGTGAAATGAATTCACACCTCACAAAGCAATTTCTCAGAAAAGTTCTTTCTAGTTTTTATCTGAGGATAATTCCTTTTTAACCACAGGACTCAATGCACTCGAAAATATCCCTTTGCAGATTCCACGAAAACAGTGTTAGCAAACTGATCCATGAAAGGAAAAGTGTAACTCTATGAGATGGATTCACACATCACAAAGAACTTTCTCAGAAAGATTCTTCCTAGGTTTAATCTGAGGATATTTCCTTTGTCTCCAGTCTTCAAAGTGATCCAAAATATCCCAACTCAGATTCCCCAAAAACAGTGCTACCAAACTGATCCATGAAAAGAATCATGTAACTCTGTGA
>NW_016830471.1:12106-14609 GCF_001698545.2 Rhinopithecus bieti
GCTAGATGAATTCAAAATAACAAAACAGTTTCTTAGAAAGTATCTTTCTAGTTTTTGTCTGAGGCTATTTCCCTTTTCACCATAAGTTTCCATGTCGTCCGAAATATCTCACTGCAATTTCCAAGAAAACAGTGTTAACAAACTACTCGATGAATAGAGTAGTATAACTATGTGAATTGAATTCACACATCACAAAGTAGTTTCTCAGAAAGCTTCTTTTTGGTATTTCTCTGAGGATATTTTCTTTGTCACCATAGGCTTCGAAGTGCTCCCAAATACCCTGTTGCAGTTTCCACGAAAACAGTGTTGTCAAACTTCTCAGAGAAATGTACAGTGTAACTCTTTGTGATGAATTCACACATTACAAAGCAGTTTCTCAGAAAGCTTCTTTTCGGTTTTCCTATGAGGATATATCCTTTTTCACTACAGGTCTCAATGTGCTCCCAAATATCCCTTTGCAGATTCCACAAACACTGTGTTAGCAAACTGCTCCATGAAACGTAAATTGTAACTCTGTGAGAGGAATTCACACAATACAAAGAACTTTCTCAGAAAGCTTCTTTCTAGCTTTTATCTGAGGATAATTTCTCTTTCACCATAGGCCTCAATGCATTACCAAATATCCCTTTGCAGAGTCAAGGAATATTGTGCTAGCAAACTGCTCCATGAAAAGAAAGCTGTAACTCTGTGAGATGAATTCACAAATCATAAACAACTTTCTCAGAAAGCCTCTTTCTAGTTTTTATCTGATTATGTTTCCTTAGTCACCATAGGCTTCAAAGCGATCCAAAATATCCCTTCTCAGATTCCCCAAAAACAGTGCTACCAAACTGAACCATGAAAACAATCATGTAACTCTATGAGATGAATTAACACATCATAAAGTCGTTTCTCAGAAAGCTTCTTTCCAATTTTTATATGAGGATATTTCCTTTGTTACCATAAGCTTCAATGCACTCTGAAATATCCCATTGCAGATTACAAGAATACAGTGTTAGCAAACGGCTCAATGAATAGAACAGTGTACCTCTCTGAGATGGATTCACACATCACAAAGAAGTTTCTCAGAAACCTTCTTTCTAGTTTTTATCTGAGAATATTTCATTTTTCACTGTAGGTCTCAATGCGCTCCCAAATATCCCTTTGCAGATTCCATGAAAACACTGTTAGCAAACTTCTCAATGAAAAGATAGTTGTAACTCTGTGATATGAATTCACATATTACAAATAACCTTCTCAGAAAGCTTCTTTCTAGTTTTTATCTGAGTTTATTTCCTTTGTCAACACAGGCTTCAATGCGATCCAAAACATCCCTTCTCAGATTCCCCAAAAATAGTGCTATCAAACTGATCCAATGAAAGAATCGTGTAACTTTGTGAGAAGAATTCACAAATCGCAAAGCAGCTTATCAGAAAATATCTATCTAGTTTTTGTCTGAGGATAATTCATTTTAGCAGTAAGCTTCAATGCGCTCTGAAATATACCATTGCAGATTCCAAGGAAACAGTGTTAACAAACTGCTCAATGAAAAGAACAGTGTAACTCTGTGAACTGAATTCACACATCCACACATCACAAGGCAGTTTCTCAGAAAACTTCTATTTGCTTTCTATATGATTATACTTTCTTTGTCACCATTGGCTTCAATGCACTCCCAAATATCCTATTGCAGACTCCATGAAAACAGTTTTATCAATCTGTTCAATGAAAATAACAGTGTAACTCTGTAAGATGAATTCACAAATCAAAAGCAGTCTCTCAGAAAGCTTCTTTTGGGTTTTCCATGAGTATATTTCCTTTTTCAATGTAGGCCTCAATGCGCTCCCATGTATCCCTTTATAGATTCGAAAAAAACTGTGTTAGCAAACTGCCCCATGAAGGAAACGTGCAACTATGTGAGATGAATTCACACATCTCAAAGAACTTTCTCAGATTGCTTCTTTCTAGTTTTTATCTGAGGATATGTCCTTTGTCACCATAGGCTTCAGCGCACTCTGAAATATCCCATTGCAGATTCCAAGAAAACAGTGTTAGCAAATTGCTCAATGAAAAGAACAGTGTAACTCTCTGACATGAATTCACACCTCACAAAGCAGTTTCTCAGAAAGCTTCTTTATAGTTTTCATCTGAGGAAATTTCCTTTTTCAACATAGGCCTTAATGCGCTCCCAAATATCCCTTTGCAGATTCGATGAAAAATCTATTAGCAAACTGCTCCATGAAAACAAAGCTGTAACTCTGTGAGATGAATTCCCACATCACAAGGAAGTTTCTCAGAAAATTCTCTACAGTTTTTATCTCAGGATATTTCCTTTGTCACCATAGGCTTCAAAGTGATCCAAAATATTCCTTCTCTGATTCCCCAAAAACAGTGCTACCAAACTGGTCCATGAATAGGATGGTGTAACTATGTGAGAGGAATTCACACATCCCAAAGCTGTTTCTCAGAATGCTTCTTTCTTGTTTTTATCTCAGGATATTTCCTTTTACACCATATTCCTCAA
>NW_016830471.1:17234-19210 GCF_001698545.2 Rhinopithecus bieti
CAGTTTCTCGGAAAAATAATTTCTAGTTTTTATCTGAGGATATTTCCTTTGTCACCATAGGCTTCAAAGCGAACAAAATATCCCTTCACTGAATGAAGAAAAACAGTTCTAGCAAACGGCTCCATAAAAGAGTTGTGTAATGGTGTGAGATGAATCACACATCACAAGCAGTTTCTCAGAAAGCTGCTTTCTTGTCATTATCTGAGGATATTTCCTATTTAAACACAGGCCTCAATGTGCCACCATATATCTCATTGCAGATGCTTCGAAAATATTGTTAGATAACTTCTAAATAAAAAGTGTGATGTATCTCTGTGAGATGAATATGCACATCACAAAGCAGTTTCTCACAAGGCTTCCCTCCAATTTTTATCTAAGGATATTTAATTTTTCACCGTAGGACTCAATGCCCTCGGAATATGTTATGGCAGATTCCACGAAACCAGTGTTAACAAACTGCTCAATGTAATGAAAAGTGTATCTCTGTGAGATGAATGCACTCATCACAAAGCAGTTTCTCAAAAAGCTTTTCTAGTTTTAACTGAGGATATTTCCTTTGTTATCATAGGCTTCAAAGTGATCCAAAATGTCACTTCTCATATTCCAAAAATACATCGGTAGTAAACTGTTCCATGAAAGAGTAATGAAAGTCTGTGTGATGAATTCTCACATCACAAAACAGTTTCTTAGAATGCTTCTTTCTTCTTTTTATCTGAAGATATTTCCTTTTTAAACACGGGCCTCAATGTGCTCCCATATATCTCATTGCAGATCCTGTGAAAACAGTGTTAGCAAACTTCTCAATGAAAGCAACGGTGTAACTCTGTGAAATGAATTCTCACACCACAAAGCAGTCTCTGAGAAGGCTTCTGTCCAGTTTGTATCTGAGGATATTTCATTTGTCACCCTAGGATCCTATGCTATCCAAAATATCACTTCTGTGATTCCACAAAAACAGTGCTAGCAAATTCTTCCATGAAAGATTCCTGTAACTCTATGAGAAGAATTCACATATCACAAAGTTTCTCAGAAAACTTCTCTCCAGTTTTTATCTGAGGATATTTCCTTTGTCACCATAGGTTTCAAAGCAATCATAAATATCCCTTCTCAGATTCCACAAAAACAGTGCTAGCCAATGGCTACACGAAAGAGTGGTGTAACTCTGTGAGATGAATTCACAAATCACAAAGTGATTTCTTGGAAACTTCTTTCTTGTTTTTATCTGAGGATACTTCCTTTTTAAACACAGGCCTCAATGTGCTCCCGTATATCTCACTTTAGAGTCCGTGAAAATATTGTTAGGAAACCTCTCAATGAAAAGCATAGGGCAGCTCTCTGAGGTGAATTCACACATCACAAAGCAGTTTCTCAGAAGGCTCCTCTCCAGTTTTTAGCTAAGGATATTTAATTTTTCACAGTAGGACTCAATGCCCTCTGAATATCCCATGGCAGATTCTGCGAAAACAGTGTTAGCCAACTGCTCAATGTAATGAAAACTGTATCTCTGTGAGATGAATACACTCACCACAAAGCAGTTTCTCAAAAAACTTTTTCTAGTTTTATCTGAGGATATTTCCTTTGTTACCATAGGCTTCAAAGTGATCCAAAATATCCCTTCTCAGATTCCACAAATGCAATACTAGCAAACTGCTCCTCAGAAGGCTACTGTAACTCTGTGTGATGAATTCTCACATCACAAAGCAGTTTCTCAGAAAACTTCTTTCTTCTTTTTATCCGAAGATGTTTCCTTTATAAACATGGGCCTCAATGTGCTCTCGTATATCTCATTGCAGATTTTGCGAAAAAACTGTTAGCAACCTTCTCAATGAAAGCAATGGTGTAACTCTATGAGATGAATTCACACACCACAAAGCAGTCTCTGAGAAGGCTTCTGTCCAGTTTTTATCTGAGGATATTTCATTTCTCCCCTGAGGATTCTATGCTATCCAAAATATCACTTCTGTGATTCCACAAAA
>NW_016830472.1:0-427 GCF_001698545.2 Rhinopithecus bieti
AAAAAAGAATGTCCTCAACTCCTACTCTGTGCCAGACATATCAGTAAACACATGGTCACCTTTGTACATGCCTCACTCAGCCGGGCGTGGTGGCTCACACTTGTAATCCCAGCAATTTGGGAGGCTGAGGCGGGCAGATCACTTGAGATCAGGAGTTTGAGACCAGCCTGGCCAACATGGTGAAACACCGTCTCTACTAAAAATACAAAAATTAGCTGGGCATGGTGGTGGGCACCTGTAATCCCGGCTACTTGGGAGGCTGAGACAGGAGAATCACGTGAACCCGGGAGGCAGAGGTTGCAACGAGCCGAGATTGTGCCACTGCATTCCATCCTGAGCAACAAGAACGAAACTCTGTCCCAGAAAAAAAGAAAGAAAAGAAAAGAAAAGAAAGAAAGAAAGAAAGAAAGAAAGAAAGAAGGAAGGA
>NW_016830473.1:0-5600 GCF_001698545.2 Rhinopithecus bieti
TATTGAGGACCGTGCTGGGGTGGTGGAGAATGAACAGACACAAGAGACAAAGACAAACAGAGAACATGGCGCCGCACCTAGAGCCTCCGCCTCACTTTATTTATACTCCATAAACCCCACGTCAGCAAAATAACACAATGCAAAACAAACTTTCTGCACCCAGATGTAACCTTCTGCTTAGTTCCTTGTCTCTAAGTTCTTTCTTATTTGTCTGCCTTCTTGGCACCTACTAGAGTTCATTAATAGTTCAACTAGAGATACTGTCCTTGACTACTGGAGTTCATTAAAAGTTCAACTAGCTAGAGATACTGTCCTTGAGCCTTATCTATTCTTAGCATATTGTTTTCAATGGCCCCTGCAATTTAGTTTCTCTGTTTAATCAAAAGTTGGAGGGTCCTAAGATACCTGTTTTTTTATGTTGCTTTTTACATCTCATTAACTTCTTCTAATTGATACTGGTAGTCAATATATACTTTCTGTGCTGCTATTGGCATGAAACAAATTATTCTACCCCTCATGACTGCTCTGGCAGCTTCCCACAAAACACCCCGGCTAGTTTCTTGGTTTTTATTGATATTAATTTATTCTAAAATAGTCTTCATCTGTTGCACAAATGCTGCAGTTTTAATTAGAGAGTTGTTAAATCTCCATAGTTCAGATCTCCTATAATTTAGTACATCACCACAGACATTGACACCAGGAAATTACCAAGCAAAGATAGATTTTTCAATAGCAGATGGTTTCATGCTTCAACATATCTCATAATTTTTTCATACTCAAGTAGTCAAGCTTCAATAAAATGTTAATAAAATAAACCAACTTGTATACCTATTTTTTATAGTTTATTTCTCAGTCAATATGAAATTACTTAAAGTAATAACGTATCCAAAACATTATTTTGTACCTTGCCTTTAAAAAAAAAAAAAAATCAGTATATTGTGAAAATTATTACAATGTAGTATGTGAGAAGTTTTTTCTCTATTCAGAGCAAGGAGAGTACATAGTATTATATCATTTTGATATACTGTAATTCATTTAGTTTTCATTTGAAAATTGCCATTAAGGTGATTTCAATGCTCTGAGAATGTCTTTGAACTGGAGAATGGGGGGGCTGAGTTTCAAATTAATTTTTAAAATTAATATGTTTAGACTTTTCACATTAATTTTTCCAGGGTCTAGGAATTTATGCTCTCAGTATCAAATTTAATATTGTGGAATAAGTTCATTGATGGGTTGGATTTTATAGTATATTTCTTTCTTTTATTTTAGTTGAACAGTACACAAGATTATATTCAAAGAATACAACAACCTGAAGATATGTGCCATCATATTCCACTTTATTCAAGTTGTGAAATCTACTGAATATGTAGAAAGCTCAAAAGATATGTAACAGATAAACATATTATCTTTATATACATATGTATAGATATATAGTTGATGTTAACATTTTGCCACATTTGCTACAGTACTGTAATTTTCAAAGAATAAGTTGTAACAGATACAGCTACAAACAGATCTATCCCTCCCCCTTTATTTTTCCAATACAAGTTACTATTATTCTGAAGTGTAAGTTTTTCCTCCTAATTAACATTAGTTCCTTATAAATACAAAAATTCTGCCTCCAGTATGTACTACTGTTTACTGTGTTGTAAAATTTATAACATTTCTATTATACTGTATTATATTTTATAGCCTTTTTAAACTTTCATTTATTGTTCAAAATTATTATGAAATAAAACATATTTATACATGTATATATACTTCACTGATTTAAAATTATGTATCATACAATGAATATATTAATAACTGCTGCCTTGCATCATATACTAAGGACAATTTTTTTCCTAGCACTTTTTCTTTTAACAATACAGAAAGCACTTTTGTATGTATCTTTATATATGCGTGAGAGAGTTTCTCCATTGTGCGGTTATCAGATATAAAATTAATAGATCATGTAAGATAACTACCTTCAAATTTTCTAGGAATTGCCAAATGGCTAAGTAGATATAACAGTTGACATTCTCAGCAGTAATCACCTACAATTAATGTCACATTTCATTCTTTTTCCAGTCTCTTGGATGTAAAACTTAAATTTTATTCTTTTAGAACTTCCATTTCCCTAATTGAGATTTTATTATTTTATGCATGATTTCATAACTGTATTAGTACTTTGGAATTCAACTTTTAAAATCACTTCCTCCAATTCAGTGTCTATATTTCAAATGGAATGTGAGTGGTTGTGGTTTTCTTTCTTTCTTTTTTTTTTTTTTTTTTTTCTTTTTTGAGACATAGTCTTGCTCTGTTGCACAGGCTGGAGGGCAGTGGGGCAATCGTGGCTCACTGCAACCTCCATCTCTGAGGTTCTAGTGATTCTCGGGCCTCAGCCTCCCGAGTAGTTGGGATTAGAGGCACATGCCACTATGTCCAGCAGGTTTTCTTGATTATTCGAAATGCTGTAGTCTATACCATAATTAGTATTTTTGTGACTGACATTTTTTCAAACACATTGACTCAGTCTAAGGTTTGTCTTGAACATTCCTTATAGTATTGCTATAGAGGGCCAGACAAGGTGGCTTACACCTGTAATTCCAGCACTTTGGGAGTCCAAGGAGGGTGGATCGCCTGAGGTCAGGAGTTTGATACCAGCCTGGCCAACATGGTGAAACCCCATCTCTACTAAAAATACAAAAATTACCCAGGCATGGTTGTGGGCATCTATAATTCCAGCTGCTTGGGAGTCTGAGGCAGGAGAATTGCTTGAACCTGGGAGTTGGAGGTTGAAGTGAGCTGAGCTTGTGCCACTGTACTCCAGCTTGGGTGACAGAGAGAGATATTGTCTCAAAAATAAAATAAAATAAAATATAAAATGAATAAAATAAATAATATTGTTATATACAATGAATTAAGATGTGCATTTTCCTCTAACTGCCTGATAGCTGTGTATGCTTTAGAGCATATATATTTTCCATTAACATAGTACATAGTCTCTATTTCTGTTGAGTTGATTTTATTGTTTATATTTGCATTTTAATATATTAGCGTTTTTACCCATCTGACATGTGGTCTCTCTCTCTATATATATTCTTATTATGATTGCTATTTGACCTGAAACTATTTATTAAGAACTATTTATTAAGAATCAACCTGTCTCCAGTGATATCTTATGTACCAGATTAATAAGTGTCAGTCCCCTGTCTCTGTCTTCCATGTCTTTGGTATAGGCTGTATCCCTAAACCAATAGAACACATACAAATTGCTACATCATTGTAGCATGTTATTATCTGTGTGCACATGACACATTTATTGCTTTTAATTTTCAAAATTATCTTAGCCTTTTTGGAAAATGTATGCATGTGGATTAAAAAAGTTTGTGAAGAACCCCGTAGAATCCTTAGGAAAGATTATATTGTTATTCTAAAAACATATGAATGAAGCTGCCATATTTAATATATTGAATTTTGTTTTACAAATATAGAATGTTCTGTACTTACTCCTACCATGCAGTGTGTCTTGTTATGTGCTATTGTAAATTGGATCATATAAAATATTTATTTATTCATGCATAGCATTCATTAAATGTTGTTCATTTATATTGTACCTAGAAACCCTGCTGGATTCTCTTAGACATTCTAATACTTAAATCTATATTTGTTTGATAGTCAATGTACAATCTAATAAATTTATGAATATTAATTTTTATTCTCAACATAGTAAAAAAAAATTTAAAAGTTGATTACTATTCTCTTTTATATAGTGCTAGTAAGAAACTACATTTCAATTGGAATCATCATGGAGCACATTTTTGGATTTGCTTTAAATATAAAGAAAATTTTAAGAATTTGCCATTCATGATACCGCATTATGAAAGTTTGGGTAGATTTACTATAATATTCTTTGTTTTCCCAGAGGTATAATCATAAATTGAAGTGGAGTTTTGAAAATAATCTTTGTGCATTGAGACGTTTTAAAACTTTTATTTTCTTAAGGTATTAAACTGATAGCAATATTAAAAGTTGTTGTAAAGTTTAGTAACATTTGTATTTCTGAAACAATAGCAAATTGTTTGCACTGTGTTTTTACACTAAGTACTGTGCAAATACTTAGATTTTGATTTGCTGTATAGACATTGTGACACTGATGTGATTTTAGTGTTTTAAAAAATTTTAGAATTCCTTAGAATGTTGTAAAATTGTGATCACCTTTTCTAGAAATAAAAGGCTACTTTAAACATATCAAAAGGTAGTATATTCGTTTATTTTTGTATTTTGGAGGGTAGGTAAATTCCAATCACTGGCAATGAAAGATTATGTGTTCAAATTTCAATGAACTAAATGTGACTATAGTTTTACCTTACTAGAAAATTTTCTATTTCTTCTAAGCATTCACATTTTCACATTTTGTAAAAGTATTTAGTTATATATATTTTGTAAATACATATATATGTATGTATATAAAATATTCCTGAATGAATATACAGGAAGATATTCATATTTTTCTGTCGTGTATTATTATCATTTCCCAGTATAAACTTTTAAAAAATATTTGTTTTGGCATTGTTTCTTTTCTTAATTGATGAGTTTCCTATGCTTTTGGCTTTATTTTATTTGTTTTGTTTTCTTCAACTTTTTTTCTCATACTTTGTCTTTATTTGGGATGAATATATTTTTCTTAATATTCTTGAGTTTTATGTGTGAATTATTAACTTTCAGTTTTTTTTATTTTTTCTTTTATGATTTGATCCCTAAACATTCAAAGTAATTATTAGTGACAATCGGAAGTTTTAATATTTAGTGACATTTTTGTCACTCTGATCTAAAAATTCTCTAATTTTTATTGGAGACTTAACCTCTAAATTAATAGTATTCTGTTTCAAAAATTTCATTATTATTGTATTTTATTCAGAATAGATATATCTGATATCATGCAATTTTTATTTTTACATAAATTCAAATAAAAAGTGAACATACTCTATAAATGCTAAATGTGTATCAGAAAATAATGGAAAAATTAGTATTTGTTCATATGTAGATATCCAGTTTTTTTCCGCACCATATGTCAACGAGACTACTATTTTCTCATTGTGTATTCTTGGAAAATCTGTCAATAAATAGAAGATCCTATACGTGTTGTTTGTTTCTGAGTTTGCTATTCTGTTCCAGTAGCCTATGTGTCTGCTTTTATGCTCTTGCCATGCTGTTTTAGTTACAATAGTTTTGTATTATAATTTGAAATCAAAGTGTGATGTCATCATCTTTATTCTTCTTGTTCAAAATTGAGTTATTTGGGGTCTTTTGTACTTTTTTAAGAAAACATATTGAAATTTTAATGAGGATTGTATTGAATCTGTAGATTGCTTTTGGTAGTAGGGACATTTTGACATATTAATTTTTCCAGTTTATGAACATAAGATATTTTTCCACTTATTTGTGTCTTCTGCAATTTCTTTCATCAATGTTTTATCATCTCTAGTGTGAAAATTATTCGCTGCCTTGCTTAAATTCCTTTCTAAATATATTTTTAAAAATAATGTTTTAAAAACTATTTTCAGAATGTTATTAGTATATGGAAATGTAACTGATTTTTTTTTTTTTTTTTTTTT
>NW_016830473.1:6303-8918 GCF_001698545.2 Rhinopithecus bieti
TGGTCTCAATCTCCTGACCTCGTGATCCATCCACTTCGACCTCCCAAAGTGCTGGGATTATAGGCGTGAGCCACCACACCCAGCCCAAGCAATCTAGTTTTTAAAAATAGGCAAAGAACTTGGCCGGGCGCGGTGGCTCAAGCCTGTAATCCCAGCACTTTGGGAGGCGGAGATGGGCGGATCACGAGGTCAGGAGATCGAGACCATCCTGGCTAACACGGTGAAACCCCGTCTCTACTAAAAAATACAAAAAACTAGCCGGGCGAGGTGGCGGGCGCATGTAGCCCCAGCTACTCGGGAGGCTGAGGCAGGAGAATGGCTTAAACCCGGGAGGCGGAGCTTGCAGTGAGCTGAGATCCAGCCACTGCACTCCAAGCCTGGGTGACAGAGCGAGACTCCGTCTCAAAAAAAAAAAAAAAAAAAAAAAAAGGCAAAGAACCTGAATATATTACTCAAAGAAGATATACAAATGGCCATCAGGTATATGTACAGTACCACCAATCATCAGGGAAATGCAAATCAAACCCACAATGAGATATGAGATATTTCCTCACATCTGTTAGAAAGGCAATTATCAAAATGCTCAAGATGTAGAGGTATTGGTGAAGATGTAGTAAAAAGAGAAGTCTTATTCACTGTTGGTGATAATGTAAGTTGGTGTAGCACTATTTGTAAGATATGTATGATGTTTTCATATAGGAATATAAGGTATAATGTATAGTGTTCAAATCAGAGTAAGTGGGGTATCTGTCACCTCAAGCATTTATCAATTCTTTGTGTTGGGAATTAATTTTATTACTGGAGACTGCCCTATAGCAGTTCTTTCAGCAAGAATATATCATTAATTTTTAAAAACTGTTTTGCTTATTTTCTTGTTTGATGCTTATGTATCCTCATTCCATTACCTCCTAACTTCTACTTTTCTGTTTTCTAGTTTGCTGTAAATATCAGTGTAAATACCAGTGTAAATACTTTATACTTATTCTGTCTTTTCTCTGTAGTTTTATTTTATTATTTATTTTGCTCTTTAATGCACTATTTTACCAAGTAGCTATTTAAAGTTTTATTTTTATTGATCCTATCCTTAACTTATTGAATTTGAATCATTTGAGACACCAGAACTTCCGATTTTTCTAGAGAAGTCTTTGCCAAGTTCTCTTTAAATATAACATTTTCCTCATTATATCAAGCCTTTCGTCATAATAATTCCTTTAAATGGGCAGTCTACATTTTCTTTCACATTGCTTTTTATTCCTTCTATCCCGAATTATATGTACTATCTCCATATCTTTCTCACGATTTACTAATTTCCCTTTCAGTATCTCACTCATCTATTCTACAATTCTATATCTACACAGTACATGTGAAGTGCCTTTACACAGCAGTTTTGCCATTTATTATGCATACAACGTCTCCATTTTCTTTTCTTTCTTTCTTTCTTTTTTTTTTTTTTTAACTTTAAATTCTGGGAAATGTGCTGAATGTGCAGGTTTGTTACATAGGCATGCACGTGCCATGGTGGTTTGTTGCACCCATCAACCAGTCATCTAGGTTTTAAACCCCACATGCATTAGGTATTTGTCCTAATGTTCTCCTTCCCCTTGGCCCCACCCCTAGACAGGCTGTGGTGTGTGATGTTCTCCTCCCTGTGTCCATGTGTTCTCATCATTCAACTCTCACTTATGGGGGAGCATATGTGGTGTTTGGTTTTCTGTTCCTGTGTTAGTTTGCTGAGGATGATGGTTTCCAGCTTCATCCATGTCCCTGCAAAGGACATTAACTCATTCTTTTTTATGGCTGCATAGTATTCCATGGTGTATATTTACCACATTTTCTTTATCAAGTCTATCACTGATTGGTATTTGGGTTAGTTCCAAGTATTTGCTATTGTAAATAGTGCTGCAATAAACATACATGTGCATGTGTCTTTATAGCAGAAGTATTTATAATCCTTTGGGTATATACCCAGTAATAGGATTGCTGGGTAAAATGGTATTTCTGGTTCTAGATACTTGAGGAATTGCCACACTGTCTTCCACAACAGTTGAACTAATTTACATGCCCACCAACAGTGTAAAAGCATTCCTATTTCTCCACCTTGCCAGCATCTGTTATTGCCAGACTTTTAATGATCATCATTCTAACTGGTGTGAGATGGTATCTCATTGTGGTTTTGATTTGCATTTCTCTAATGACTAGTGAAGATGAGAATTTTTTTCTTATGTTTGTTGGCCACATAAATGTCTTCTTTGGAGAAGTGTCTGTTCATATCCTTCACCCACTTTTTGGTGAGGTTGTTTTTTTCTTGTAAATTTGTTCAAGTTGCTTGTAGATTCTGGATATTAGACTTTTGTCAGATGGGTAGCTTGCAAAATTTTTCTCCCATTTTGTAGTTTGCCTGTTCACTCTGATGATAGTTTCTTTTGCTGTGCAGAAGCTCTTTGGTTTAATTAGATCCCATTTGTCTATTTTGGCTTTTGTTGCAACTGTTTTGGTGTTTTCGTCATAAAGTCTTTGCCCATGCCTATGTCCTGAATGGTATTGCATAGGTTTTCTTATAGGGGTTTTATAGTTTTAGGTTTTATGTTTAAGTCTTTAATCCATCTTGAGTTAAT
>NW_016830474.1:0-15902 GCF_001698545.2 Rhinopithecus bieti
TGGAAACCACAGCTACCTCACAGGGCCTCCTGTGTACTGTTTGCTGTAGCTGTTGCCATTGTTCTCCCCCTCATCCCTCTGAGGAAGAACCAGGCACGAGCACCCTCCAATTGCTTTCTTTTCTTGAACCTCGTTTCCATCCTGTGAGGGCTGCGCTATAGGCTTAGCATCCCTTCATTTTCCAGAAGAGCAAACAGAGGCCCAGAGCCAGGCAGTGACTCCCCAGGGCCCCAAAAGAGAGGGCTCCTCCTCCCCATCCTGGAGGCTGTGTCTCGGCTGCTTTCACTCCATATCCCAGCACCACCACCCATCAGGGTCCTGTTATCTGGAGTCTCTGAGTGTCTTGGTCTCCAACCAGGCACAGTTGTGATGGGAAAGGGACAGGGCATTTTAGGAGACCTGGTTAGGTGGCACGTGCCTATCCAAGCCCCACTGGAGTCTGTGCCACACAAACTGAGTTTGAGCCATGCCAAAGGTTTTGCCTTGCCAGTGATCCCCCAGGGGAGTTCCGTGTACAGAACTCTCTCTTCCTCCACTCAGGAAGTGGCCTCCTGAGGCCCTGTCTCTGACTGACATGGCAGGGTTTTCCAGAATCTGGGTGAGGGGACATGTTACCTTCTCATTTGCATGGAAGATTCTGAGATCTGGTCAGGGAGTATCGCCGAGGTATGCATGAATTCCCCAGGAATTCATGAATCCCCCAGATACTTGCCATGAGCATGTGTCACTGCTCACTGGTGAGAATCCTGTGACATGACCCATTTTTGGGTATCAGCAAAGGTCAGAGCGGGGAGTCCCAACGAACACGTATGTCTGTCCCAAGCATGCCCATTGATACCCGTAACTGGGTGGTCCACTGGACTCCCTGGCACATAAGCTTCCCCTGTTGTCATTCCCCCTACCCCAGTGTGGGCTGCGGTCCCTGCCCATGGAGGTGCGCTGCAAACAGTAGCAGCAGCAGAGGCCTGGCTTCCTGAGGAATTGCTGGCCAGTTTGAAGAAGGAAGAAAGTCCCACCTATCATGGCCACCCCCAAGCCTGGAGGAAGCTCCATGCCAGCAGCATGGACGAGTACAGGAGCCAGAGCCCTGCTAATGCTGTAGCTTATCACCCCCGCTCCGCAGCCCAGCAGCCATTGCCACATCCCATTTCCAGGGCCTCCTGCCCCCGTGCCCTCATGTGCCCATGGACCCACACACCTCTCTTCCTATTGGCCCAAGGTAGGCATGGAGGGAATTTTTCAAGTCCACTTTTAGTAGGTAAGTCAAAACAAAATAACCACTCCACACCGGGTCCAATGCCCTTCCAAACTCTCTTTCCTCTGACCCTTAAACACTTGTCCCACATCTCCCAGACTCCACTGTACCTTGATCAGCAGGTCCCTCTTCACGGCAGTGTCTTTTTTGCAGAGTTCTTTTAGATATTTTGTGCTTTTGCTGTGGACAGAGAAAAGAAAGATGGGTAAATTTGGGAATCTCCGGGGGGGATTTGTGAGTTCCAATCCAATCCCTTTTGTTTCAAAATCCAGAGAATCCCAACTTCCTAGGTGAGAGTTTTCAGTGGGATCGTCTGATGACAAGGGCTCCAGAGGACCAGGGTGGGACTATCATGCTCCTCCCCTGGCCCATCTCCACTTCACATGAGCCCCTGCGTGTTCACAGTTAGCTTCCAGCTGGACACAGTTCCACTGCTGGGTGCAAACACCTGAAAGTCTCCAGTTGGCTCCAGTTTGTTCCTGATGGTTAAAAAAGCTTAGTCCTGAATTGGAAATCCTTGCCTAGAAATCTAGGGCAGCTTAGTGACCACACGCACCATCCCATCCCTGCCTTATGTCCCTATTCTCCAAGAACCTTTCGGAGTCGTTGAGGGCACATGGGGAGACCTATGGGTCCCTAGGTCAACACTGGTTCTCCTGTGGAGGGAACCCTCCTCACCTGGACACTGCTGCCCATGTCTTGTGTAGCCGGTATATTGGGTTGCTGCACAGAGCAGAGACGATGGCATGCACCGTGGAGAAATTGTTGAGGCTTAGGCACTCCTGGAGAGGGAAGAGTGAGCTGTGAGGTCCAGAGTTGGAGCTCGGCCCACTTCAGCCTCAGCCCTCTCTGCTGAGATCTCCCCTCCTGGATGAAGAAGAGACCCAGGGAGCTTCAGGAGGGCATGCCTGGGGCCAAGTGAATGTCAGTCATCTAGGAGGATTTTAGTTCAACCTAAAGAAGAGCGCAGGTCAGAAGTGAGCAGCCACCACTGGGCCATGGGAGTCAAGGTCAGTGAACCTCTGGCAAAAAGGGCCTAGGGGATGTACAGGGCTCAGGCCAGAGATACAGATGCCAATCCTGAAAGCCAATGGAGGAGAAGAGGCAGTTCTCCATTTTTAAAGAGGGAATCCTCAGGCCCAAACATGGCTTACCCTGGCCACCTTGATCCAGTGCTCCACCACCCTGGCCCTGTCCTGGACCCTCATACTGTGGTTCCCGAGGCAGGAGGTAGTGACGCAGTTGGTGAGCCTGTTGAAGTGTGCAATGGTGGCACAAACTGTGGGTGCCACGTGCTCATTCCCCTTCTTAGCTCGTTGGCCCCAGATGGAGCCCAAGCATTCGTAGAGCTCCACCTTCTTGAATAGATCCTTTGAGGGAGGAAGAGAGTGTCACAGACACAGCACACCCCAGCTCAGGGTCACCCACAGTCCCAGGCAGGGACTGAGCTCACAGTTATCCATGGTCTCTGGCAGGAACCGAGCTGGAGCTCAGAAAGCTTTAAAATGGGCTCCAGACATGTGGGAGTCCCTGGGTTTGATTTTTTGCCCACTAAGGCCCCTGAATGCATCATGGCCCAGAACCTAACGAGAGTGGGGAGAGTGACATTTTCTCCCAGGCCATCCACACTCCAAGAACTAGAAGGTGGCTCAGGCCTGTCCGTCCTGAGACCTTGTATTCCTCCCATCCCAATCAGCCCTCTACTCCTTCTCTCCATACCGGTGCACTTTCCTTGTGGCAGCTGCAACCTTGGGCTCTGTTTGGGTGTCTGCCATAGAATCTAGTATGCATCAGGTACCTAACAAGTGCTGAGGGTAGTGAGGCTCCTGAGCAGCTGGGTGAGTGACCCATGGCCCTGCCTGCCCCTCAGTGATCACCTGCCCTGTCCTGCTTTCTGTCCATCCCGTCATTCAGTCTGCACAGTCACTCTGTGCAGCTGGCATGGGCAGTGTCCCATCTCTGCTGTCCCCATGC
Source organism: Rhinopithecus bieti (assembly GCF_001698545.2). Classification (NCBI taxonomy): domain Eukaryota; kingdom Metazoa; phylum Chordata; class Mammalia; order Primates; family Cercopithecidae; genus Rhinopithecus; species Rhinopithecus bieti. The sequence goes on from NW_016830474.1 coordinate 3,230, forward strand.
AGACAGGGAAGGCTTGTGGATGAGGAAACTCATTCAGATCCCATGTTTGGTAAGAAGTGGGGCTGAAATTGGACCCAGGTCATTGGCCGCTCCTCGGGGAGAGGCTGGTCTGAGACAGCTGGTGCCAGAGGCACAGCCTGCAAAGCCCAGCTGCTCACCGCATCCGTGAGGGTCAGCTGCGCTGCCAGCAGCCTGAGATGGAAGGTCGTGATGTCAGGCATCTCCTCATGGGGTTGGTTCTTTACAGTCCCGGGACAGGGACAGGGGGACTCTGGGGCTGACTGTGGCTTCAGCAGTGTCACTGGAGGGGGCCCTTCCCCTGGTGCTGGTCCTGGTGCTGAATGTAGATATCCTGGTGTATCCAGGGTTGCACGTGACTCTGGCTCCAGACCAGGCCCCAGGTCCGCCAGCAGTGGTGGTGCTGGCTCCAGGGCCAGCATTGTTAATGGGTGTTGCCCAGGAGGTGGAGCAGGATCTGGAAAAGGAGAAAAGGTCACCACACCAGTCACTTTTCACTGGGCTTTCCAAGCACAGAAATGACCGGATGGAATGTAAGGGAGTTGTAGCCCCAAAACACCACCCCCAGAAAGTCTTCCAGGCTACAAGCCACCTCACCATCTGGCTTGACCTCGTTGGGCTGTGGAAGCACCAACTGGCCTAGGACAAGTTCCTGATGGTCCTCCATGCCCAGTCCAGGCCAGGCGAAGTTCCTGAAGGCCAGCTTTATCCGGAAAGAGGACAGTTGCGGGGGCTGATAGCAAACTGTTTTCAAGGGGCCAGGTGAACAAAAAGAAGGTGATGGTGCTGGTGATGGAGTGAACAGCTGAGTCAGAGGCCTGGCCTTCTCCCACACAACCCTCCAGGGCACCCTTGTGTGGTTCTGGGTCCCTGGCCTGTTGCTGCCTGTGTAGAGGACAGCCCCACCATATCCCAAGCCATCAATGCTGTCCTGGAAGGGGCACACCTGGCCGTGCAGCAGGGCTGTACAGACCCTTGTGCTCCCTGGCGTCCCACTGACATTCTCTTCCCAATGCCCTGGAGCACAGCGCTATGCACCTGGGCACTCAAGACTGCAGCTCCAGGCTGATTTGTGAGCAGCTTGCTCATCAAAGCTCCAGCTTTGGTTCCCCTGGTCCTGGGGTTAGGAGGGTAGGGGCAGATGTTGGGTGTAGGAGGACAGGGAGAATTGGGAAGCCACGGTGCTGGGGATGGGTCTCTCAGTGGCCAGCTGTGAACGTAGTCTCTCCTCTGCTTTGCAGGGAACCTGAGTCTCCATTTACAGAATTCACTGTATGCCTCTTGCAGGGGAAGTCCCCAGATGTCAGCCTTCTCATGGGAATTAGAAGTATGAGCCCCAGGGCTCCTTTAGTGTCTCCCCAGCCAGAGTCCACATCTTTTCCCCCATGTTTTGTGGGTGAAAAGGCCCTTCAGAACCCTAAATCCATGGAGTTTATACTTGTTGCTGGGCTCCATCATTCTAGTCAGAACCTGGGAGGATGCCACCGTATGTGGAGGAGGCCATGAGGGTTTCCCCTCTAACATTCTGTAGATATGACCTGTTTATTCTGTCTCCTGTGAGCACCCTCTCTGAGTAGAATCGAGTCCCAGGGATTGTCATCTGCTTTGTTTATGAAATTATGCCAAGTCACAAGAAGAACGATGCACAAATGAGGTGTTTTGTATGTATGTGTTGAATGAGTGAACCCCAACCATTGGAGAACCCCAGTGAGCCTCTCCAGATGTCTGAGTGGGCCTGTGCTTGCTTTTTCAGCACCCAGGGACCCTGTTCTGTCTGTGTCAAAAAGAGAGATCAGCCAGAAAGAATCTCAGACATCCTTTACCAATGCCATCGTAGACTTGCTTTCTATGTGCTTTTCCAAACAGCGAGAGATATGGGCCATTGAGGCAGAATGCTGAGAACTGCTTCAGTGAGGAGGAAGAGAAAGGTAATCATCACCAGCACCACCAGCAGATATCCAGAAGTTTAGGTTCTAGGACCCGCTCAATTTTTTTTTTTTTTTGTTTTTTTTCTTTTCTCCTGGTCTTAGATCATACAGTGTTTGGCTGGGCCACCCGGTGCTCAAGCTGCTAACCAAGCACTTTGGGAGCTGAGACGGGGGAACACGAGTCAGAGATCGAACCATCGGCGGCTAACACGGTGAAACCCCGCTCTACTCAAAAAAACAAAAAAACTAGCCGGCGCGCGTACGCGGCGCCTGTAGTCCCAGCAAACTCGGGAGCTGAGGCAGCGAGAATGGCTTAAACCGCCAGAGGAGCGCAGCTGCATGAGCTGAGCAGCCGGCCACAGCACTCCACCTGGCGGCAGAGCGAGACTGGGGCCTTCACAAAAAAAAAAAAAAAAAAAGATCATTCAGTGCCTACAAGAACCCTGTCAGGTTCATCTTCTCACTACTTTGTGTTCCAGAGGAGCTAACCGAGGCTCTCAGAGCTGCATCTTCAAGACACAGCCAGTAGGGGACAGAGGCATCTCTGTGCCTTGGAGGGGATGGACACTCACCTTCTAACCAGTAATTCCAAAAAGTGTGGCATGGTGATAAAGTCCCAGGAGGGGCCCAGGCAGGTGGCGTAAGAGGAGATGGGTTTAGTTAGCAAGGCTGGAACCAGGGACTCCAACAGCCTCTCCCCTGTGCCGGGCTGGCAAGTTGGCATCCTGCAGATCTCATTTTCATACTAGGGGGACAAGGAGGGACATGGGAGTCAGTGGTAACACCATGAGCCACCAGAGGATTGGTATCTGGAGCTCACACCAAGCAGCAGCAACCCTTCAGGGACTTGTGTATGTGGAGAACCTGAGTGCCCATGGTGAAAAGGGTTCTAGGCTTTCAAAGTAAAATTGCGTGTGAGGGTGGAGAATGATAAAATGATTCATGCTTTCAAGGCATTGTCACGGTGTTTGTCAGCTCTGGGGCAACAGCACCGTGTGTATCAACAGCCTACATGAAGAGTATCATTCCTGCAATCCTCAAGACCTGGGGATGCCTTTTCCTCTCCTCATTTCAGTGACAAGGTACAGTACAAGATGCTCTAGAAGAACCTTTTGACTTAAAGGGATATGATTGTTTTTGTTCCTTTAACATGATCCTGATTCTGGAGAAACAGCTAAGGCCATCCCACCCCTGGGCAAGGGGAAAATGCTGAAAAACTCCAGGGTGGGAGGAAGCGCATCCCAAGGCTCAGGATCTGCCAGGCAACTGGGGAAGAGAAAACGCAGGCAGGTATTGAAGCTGAGAAAGGTTATGCAAATGTATGTTTGAAACTGGGAATGAAACGGTGATTTTCTCTGCCACACAGCAGATTGGCAAAAAGTTAAAAGCATGTTAGTAAGCAGGGGAGGCTGTGTTCAGAGAAGCAGTTACCTTCAGAGGCTACTGGTGACCCTGTGAGCAGCTGGAGTCCTTTTGGAAAGTCAACTGGCTCGAGCTGTTGAAATTTGATGTCTGCACATCCTTTCACCCAGATATCCCTTTCCTGGGTGTCTGTCTTCGCAGGGGATTTGTATATTTTATGGGTTGAATTGTGTCCCCTCCCCCAAATGTAGCTGTTCCTATTCTCAACCCAAGAGACTGAGAATGTGACTGTGTCTGGACACGGAGTTCTCCAAGAGGTAATTCAGGTGAAGTGAGTTCATTAGGGTGGCCCCTAATTTAATATGCCTGGAGTTCTTACAAGGAGAGGTGGTCAATGCACAGAGAAGTTCAAGAGAAGGCTCTATGCTGACCAAGATAGAAGTCAGCGACCTCCAAGGCAAGGAGAGAGGCCCAGAGAAACCACCCCAGGCTGACAGGTTGACATTGGACTTCCAGTCCCCAGAATTGTTGGGAACCAGATTTCTGTGGTTAAGCCCTTCAGTCAGCATGCATGTTATGGCAGCCCTGGCAAACTGCTCCAGCCTATTAGGACACACATAGGATTATGCTCCCTGCAGAACGGCTGCCTAGAATGGGAATTTTATCATGATAGGCTCCACCAGCACTGAGAGGCTGACCCGCTGTGGAGCATGGCCTCCCTTAAGGAATATTACAGTGAGATGCGAGGGTACAGCTCCTGCCTGATGGGCCTCCAGGGATGAGTTCTGTGAGATGACACTTTAAAGACAAATGCATAGAGTAGCTTCACCTTCTGTTGCTGTAGTCAACGCCCCCCCCGCTTGTTTGTGTAAAAGTTTTGTATTTTAAATCCTGCAGTAGGTCTGGCAGGGCAGCAGAGCTGCCTGTTGTCTGAGATACACTTAGGGTGAGGAGTTAAAATGATAACAGTATGAGTATGTTGCTGGTATTACCATTGTACTCAATTTTTGTGGCAACATGCTGAGATACTCCTGGCATAGCATAAAGTGAAAACAGAAAGATTTTCTCTGATCTTCCTCTGATAGGTGAGAGGGACTTTGCCTGTAACCAAGTTGTCACTAGGGACTAATAGCAGCTAGATTGCTTTGGGAGAGGACAGTGGGTCACTAAAGTGGAAAATCCCTAGGACAGAGCTTAGGGAGTTCCCATGTTCGTGTTTGAGTCTTCGGCCCACCCTGGTTTTCTGGAGTCCCTGTCTGTGGAGACCCTTCTGTGCCCCGTCTCACCCCAGACCAGCACTGGCTGTTGTTGGTGGCATGGTGCACCTGTCCTTTAAAGAAATTGGAGAAATGGAATCCATCCAGCAGCTCCTGCTTGATCCTCTGTGTGGAGCTCTGCAAAGAGAGTGCCCGAGAGCCGAGCGAAGAGGTGTCAGTGGCCTGCCTGGCTGACCCCACAATGGGACACCCCCATTAGAACTCCTCCTTGGCCCCCGTGTTCCCCAACAAGATTTGGCACATAGGAGCATCTGCATAGACCTCCAGCCAGAGAAGCTTGAGGTCTCCCGCAGATGAAGCTTGAGGTCTTGGGATTCAGATCTGAGCAGACAAACTGTGTCCTCTACACTCACCTTCCCATCCTGCCAGGCATGGTCTGGGCTGTGAACCTGACATACCTACCAGGCTCCAAACACCTGACAATCGAACTCCTCCTGTCCAGGGAGGGCCCCTCATCTCCTGTTTCCCCCAAACATATGGGGAGGGGCTCGGCGCTGCCCTGGACGGGCCTTCCCTGGGTTCTGTGTTACCTGTGGGTGCCTTCTGGCAAAGGGCCAGAGGCATCGAGGGTGAGGGTTGAACCAATGTCTATATTCTCGAGAAAGACTCATTTTGGCCTCCCCTGCGACGAGGAGGTCGGCAGCATGTCGGGACACAGCAGGAGAACATGTTGTTCTCCCCAGCATCTCCTACCAAGTGAGCTGGAAATGGGGCTGTCTCTAGAATATGGGTGCCTAGTTACCAGAATTCTAAGTTCTGTTGGGGATCTGTCAGCAAGGAAGTGAGGTCACATCTTGTAGGTTCCATCCTGTAAGCGCCTCCTTTCCTTAAGACCTACTGAAAGACCCCTCTGGGTTTCTGATCACTCACCCTCCCCCGTCAACTCCTTAACCTGTTCACCATTATGCAAGAGTGTGTCCCTTCAGCACCCTGGAAAGAGAGCACCAGGATATAACCACAGTCTAAGGTTTGAGGACCCAGTGCTGGGTCAAACAGCCTTTATCTTAGCAGTTGTGAGACCCTAGAGAACTCCTTTGGTGTTTTGGGGCCTCCCCAGCTTGCACAATGGGGGTTATGCTAGCATCTCCTTCCTAGGGAACTCATGAGCTGTGTTTGAGATAAATCTTAAAAAAAACTCATGGTGTGGTGTTCCCTGTAGATATTGTACACACTTAGAGATGGAATAACTACAAGAAGGGGTGAGAGGTAGCATGGAATACAACTCCAGTGGGCCTGGGGTCCACAGTGTGAACTCAGGAAAAGGCACTTTTGCTCTGGGCCTCATCTTAATGCTGCAACAGTAGATGTTGAGATTAAATGAAATTCAGACATCCTCCTCTGACATTGCACCTCCCAGTGCCTTCCCATTTCATTTAGAACCAGACCCTGTGCCTCATCTCAGCCTGGTGGGGCAATGTCCACAAGACAGCACTGAGGGGTTAGTGACTCCCTTCTGAATGACTGAATATGACACAGATGATGGAATAGCACTTATGAGCTAATTCAGGCTGTTACAGCAAAGAGCTGTAGCCCAGGGAGCTCATCAAGAAGAGAATTGTATTTCTCCCAGTTCTGGAGGCTGAAAGTTGGGTATCAGGGTATAGCATGGTCGGGCCTTGGTGAGGACAATCCCGCCCCATTCACTGAGCTTTTACAGGTTTTGTCCTTTCCTTGGAGGCCGGTCAATTTTAGGAGCCTGGGTAGACCTCCATTCAAAGCCCAGCTCCCACTTGTAGCTTGGTGATCATGAGGAAGTCATAGAACATCCCTGTGCCAGTTTTCTCCTCTGAAAAATGGTGTTAGTGAGAGTTGCTTTCTTTTTTAATCATAGAATATAAAGCATTCAAAGAAGTTAACACGGTGCTATTGGGCGGAAAGTGAGAGCCGAGCAAACCAGAGAGATCAGCTTGCCCACATCAGTGGCGAGGAGTGCGGAGAGTGGGTGAGGCTGGGGCAGGAAGCAGGCCAGCCTGCCAGAGCGCAGGAACAGGTGAAGGGTAAGAGTGAGCTCCTCACCCTGAACTCTCAGGGGACACAGGCATGCAGGGACTGTGGGGAGCACAATCATCAGGGCTTCCCTCGTTCCCCTGGTTCCCTCCATATCTGACGTGGTCCCAGGACCCCCTCTCCCTGTGTTTTCTCTCTACCCTGCTTTCTTTCTGCCTGCCCTCCCAGGACTCATTATTGGCCCTGGTCATGTGGAGTCTTGAGGTGATTCTAGGCCTATTAATAACTCCTCTGAGGTTCAACCTACCTTTTGTTGAGACCTCTGAGCTTAGTCAGAAACCTCCTCCTGCCTGTACCCGAGAGAGGGCTGGAGGGAGCTGACAGTGCAATGGCAGTTTTCCCTGGGGCAGCCACTCCAGGGCCCGCTGGCAGGTGTCTGCTGAACTTGAGCTTTCTTTTGGGTCTCTAGGGTTCTGAGGTGTGATTTTCCCTCTGAAGATATGCTGATCCCCCAGTGGGTGCCTTAGCCTCAGAAATGGTTCCCCCTGAGCTGGGAGCTGTGTTCTACCCTCAGTTTCCTAGGACACCTCACCCCAGCCCTGCCCATTCTGACTTCTGAAGCCCAAAGAGAGGGTCTGTAGAAATTGCTAGATACAAAAGGGCTACAAATAAGTCATCGGAGGTGTATTTACATAACAAATGTTTTTTAGCCATTACTATACATCTACCTCAGCAAAGGCGATATTTAAAAATGTTAATACCCTGAGTCACCCTACAGAGAGTTATATTTATTTGATGGGGCAGGAGACAGGCATGTTTTGTTTTTTCTTTTTTGAAATGGGATCTTGTGGTGTTGCCCAGGCTGTAGCAGAGTTGCATGATCATAAGCAGCCTTGACCTCCCAGGCTTAAGGAATCCTCCCTTCTCAACCTCTCAAGTGGCTGGGACTATGGGCATGCACCACCATGCCATGCCATATTTTTTTGTAGAGGCAGGTTCTCACTGTTCCACCCAGGGTTGTCTTTAAGTCCTAACCTCAAGCTGTCCTACTGCCTCGGCCTCCCACAATCCTGAGTTGACAGACACAAGCCACCGTGCCTGGCCATGTTTCTTTTAAGAGCTCCCTTAGTATTTCTAATGGGCATCCAAGCAAAGAAGGCTTTGCTTGCAGAAGGCTGTGGAACTCTCCTGAGGGTGCATTTTCTTCACAGCCAGCATATTGTTCCCTGAAGTGTCTGCTTAGCAGTGTACAGGCTATTTATATCCAGGGCTTTGGGGAGCTATTGGGTTTGGGGGCTGGCTGGGGCATGAGTGTTGGCTCTGGGGTCTGTCACAGAGGTCACAAGGTGCAAAGAACTGGTCTCACTTTGTAATGACTTACCCATTTTGTGATTCTGTTTATATTTTTCCATCTCCCTGGACTGTAAGGCTTGCTAGGACAGGGACTGTGTCTTCTTGCTCCCTGGTGCCTGACTCACAGGAGCTCTCGAGAAATATTGAGTGCATGAATGACAGTTTTGGTTTCTGTGATATGTGCAGGGAAGGAGATGTTAATGGGACATGGAGGAGGCACCCCTGTCCCAGCTTAGGGGATAGGGAGTCCAGGAAGGCTTCCAGGAGGAGGCGATACCTTGGCTAAAGCTTAAAGCCTGAGTTGCAGCTAACCAGCTGGAGCATTTGGGGAGGGGCATCTGGCAGAAGATGCCATGTGAGCAATAGTATGGAAGTGAGCACTTAGTGCCACCTTTGGGGACCAGGGCTGAGGGTCAGTGGTCCAGGCAGGGCTGGAGATGCTGGTTCATGCTTCTTGTCCTGAGAGTCCCAGGTGCCTGTGAGAACGGCAGAGTGGCACAGCCTGCCCTCCGCTCCCATTGCTCTAGTGGTTGTTGAGGGGCTTTTGAGTTACCCCCTCTTCTCCCCACTTTGCCCACATGCTCAGAATTATATTTATTTTTTATGAAACAGAGTCTGGGTCTGTCGCACCAGCTGGAGTGCAGTGGCATGATCTCGGCTCACTGCAACCTCCACCTCCCAGGTTCAAGTGATTCTGCCTCAGCCTCCTGAGTAGCTGGGATTACAGACACGTGCCACCATGCCTGGCTAATTTTTGTATTTTTAGTAGAGACAGGGTTTCAGCATATTGGTCAGGCTCGTCTCGAACTCCTGACCTCAGGTGATCCACCAGCGTCGTATTCCCAAGGTGCTGGGATTACAAGCATGAGCCACTGTGCCCGGCCAGAGAGTTATTTTTAAAGCCACCCTGCAGGGCCCTCAGGCACCATCTCCAGGATATCATTCAGGCCTCCCACCTTACCCCTAAGAGGGAGGGGTGCTGGTTACCACCCACCTCACTTTACAGATGTCCACATGAGGTTGGAAACTTGCCCAACATCACACAGACAGTGAGTAGCCAAGGATTCGACCCCAAGTCAGTGACTCCACATACTGGGCTCTCAGCCTCTCTCAGCTGCCCCCTGACACCCTGTTCTTTATGCTAATTTGCTGGTTCCAAAGGGAATGAGCTCCCCATCATTGGAGGAATGCAAGCAAATGTTGGAGCACCCCTTAGAATGGATGCTGCGCAGGGATAAAAGCCTCCTGACCACCTGTACCTTTGTGGACCCGCATCTCCTGAAAGAACCCCTTTAGGTGGTGTGATTGGTGCAGTCTCGTCAGGCGCCCCAGGTCTGCTAACTCCCAGTGCGGTGTTTCTTTTGGTCCTCAAGTTCGGAGAAGCCGAGGAATCCCTTCTCACGGGTTTCCTAGCACCTTGATTTTCAGATGACCCAGTTCTGGGCGGGACTGGAGGCAGGGCTATAAGGCAGGCCATCAGAGAGGCCTAGTTTGAGTTCCAGCAGTGCCCTTTCCTGGCTGTGTGACCCTTGGGAAAATTGCATAAACTCCTTGAGCCTCAGTTTATATACCTTTAAAATGGAGCAATAATGCTCTTTAGAGGATTAAATAAGAATTCTATAAAAGCACCTGGCACATAAAGTATGTTCAAGTAAGGAACTTAAATTTGCAAGGGAAAAAAACCTCATTAAAAAGGGGGCAAATGACATGAACAGATACTTCTCAAAAGAAGACATACATGCAGCCAACAACCATATGAAAAAAAGCTCAACATCCCTGATCATTAGAGAAATGGAAATCAAACCACAGTGAGCTACCATCTCACATCAGTCAGAATGGCCAAGGTTGCAGAGAAAAGGGAATGTTTATACACTTTTGGTGGGAGTGTAAATTAGTTCAGTCATTGTGGAAGACAGCAACAGTTCCTCAAAGACCTCAAGACAGAAATACCATTCGATCCAGCAATCCCATTACTGGGTATATACCCAAAGGAGTAGAAATCGTGAAGGGGGCGAGACTCATGTATGTGCATCCTGCAGAGGGATCTTACAGGTGGGGAGAGCCCTGGGTTCTTTGTCCAACTGCTCTGAGCTGCAGCGGGAGGGGGTCTCTGTTTCTTGGCTGATAAGTGGGCTTGAGAGAGGTATGCTGGTGGGTGGAGGGCTGGGGCAGAGTCACCTGACTTATTCAAAGAAGCCCTTGAGAGAGCCGTGGCTTCTTGGAATTAAGAGGCAAGAGTGGGCCAGGTGCAGTGGTCATGCGTGTAATCCCGGCACTTTGGGAGGCCAAAGTGGGCGGATCGTGAGGTCAAGAGATCAAGACCATCCTGGTCAACATGATGAAATCTCCTCCCTACTAAAAAAACAAAAATTATCTGGTCATGGTGGTACACGCCTATAGTCCCAGCTACTCAGGAGGCTGAGGCAGGAGAATCACCTGAACTGGGAGGTAGAGGTTGCAGTGAGCTGAGATCGCACCATTACACTCCAGCCTGGGTGACAGAGAGACTCCGTCTCAAAAAATAAAAAATAAAACAACAACAACAACAACAAAAAAAACATGCATGCCAATGCTCACTGCAGCACTATTCACAATAGCAAAGGCATGGAATCAACTTAAATGCCCATCAATGGTAGACTGGATAAAGAAAATGTGGTACATATGCACCATGGAATACTATGCAGCCACAAAAAAGAATGAGATCATATCCTTTCCAGGAACATGAATGGAGATGGAAGCCATTATCCTTAGCAAACTGATGCAAAACAGAAAAACAAATACCACGTGTTTTCACTTACAAGTGGGAGCTAAATAATGAGAACACATGGACACAATGGGGAGCAAGACACTGGGGCCTATCGGAGGATGAAAGGTGGGAGGAGCAGAAAAAATAACTTGGCTAATAGGCTTAGTACCTGGATGATGAAATCATCTGTACAACAAACCCACGTGACATGTTTACCTGTATAACAAACCTGCACATGTACCCTTGAACTTAAATTTTTTTTTCTTTAAAAGGAACATGTTGAAATAAATAGTCTCTTACTTTATCATTTGGTTCAAAATAGCCTCCAGCTTCTGCTGTGAGACAAGGTGTTCATTAGAACAAGGGCCCATTAGAACAAGGGCCACCTTTGAGTAACCTAGGGTAGATTATATGAAAAGAAAAAATCTGTGCCTCAGTTTCCCCATTCTAAAATGGAATAATTTGGGGACTTACATCATCAGGGTTGTTGTGGTTACACACAGTTCCTGGAGCATAGTGAGTGCCCAAAAAAAGTGAATAATGAGCTTCACCACCATAAAGTTCCTGCACACAGGCCACAGTGATCCCAGACCACCACTGCCTCGGGACCACCCCAGACTCCCTGGCATCTGTCAGCCTTCAAAGTGGATCAAGCCCAAGCCCACGTCTGAGAGGCTGGAATGGGGAAAGAGTGAGCTGAATTCCAGCTCTTCCTTCCAGGGCTGCCTGGCCCTCTTCCCCCTGTCCACAGTCTGGTTTGTGCCCCGGGATGGGTTTGGAGGAGTGTGCAGCCTCCTCTCTTCCTGCATGGAGACAATGCCCTTTTCTGCAGTGTTCAAGGGTAATAACCTGTTACCCTCCTTGCTAATTACCAGCCTTTTCAATTTCATCTCCTGGCCTTAGGCTGTCAGCCTGTCATTAATCCTGGGGAGGTATTCTAGCAGATAGCTGGGATATCAGACTTCTGGGGAGATATACTCAGTACTGGGTAGCAAAGGTGGGAGAGGTCCTCACTTATCCCAGCCCGTCCCTCAGGCTGAGAACTACATGCACACTTAACATCAGCAGCTCCAGATTCTTTCCCAAGGTAAGAGGTTTACAGCCAGCTTCCTGGCTGTGTGACCTCAGGAGAGGAGCTTAACCTCTCTGAGTTTTGAGATCCACAGCTGTAAGTGGACAACCTTCTCCACTCTGCAGCGTTTGGACTTGAGACAGTGTGAATACTGTCATGATGGCAACAGGAAACGGCTCCTGCAAACTGAGTACATTAAGGCAAATTTAATAAATGGGCTATTGACTGGTGGTGGGAGGGAGGGCCTGGTCCAGCTCTCAGATGGATGCATGGATGTGCCGGCATGGTAGGAAGAGGTGGCAGGAAGGGGATGTGAGGAGGAGAAGGAGGTGGCACCCCGGTGCATCAACAGTGCACTTCGGGGTGAGGCCAAGGCCATCTGGGAATGCAGAGCCTCTTGGAATTCCCATGCTTTGTCCTCGCCCACAGCAGGGGCAGCTCATCTTCCTCCTGCAGCTCTAGCACCCAGCATGGATGCACAACAGGAGAGACACAGGTGCCAGGACTACCTGGGCCCAGTGGCCCTGATAACATCTGCTGCAGGGGCCCCCCTCTATGCCTTTTGTGTCTGGGAGGAAGCACAGCTCACCAGGCTCCCTGTTCTCCTCCGATCCCCTTCCTGCCACCACTTCCCACTCCCGGGCCTCGGCACCATTCACCTTGCTGACCCCTGTCCCCTCCTCAGCCCCAAGCATGGACTGCACCAGGAGAAGCCCAAGCCCTGCCTCTCCTGCTCCTGCAGCTGCTTCAGCAGCCCCTTCCCCACTTCACAGTCAACCCCACGTGGGGGTCCCCTCTGAACGAGGAAGACAGAGGCCCTTCACATTCCTGGGCCTCAACCACAGCTGCAGCAAGAGCTGGCTTTGCCTTCCCCGTCTCTCAGCACCAGCAGGATGGAATTCCCATCCCCAAAGTGCATGGATTTTCCTGTGTTCTCCAGACAGAGCCCCACATTGCCCCTGACTCAGTG
>NW_016830474.1:20107-23317 GCF_001698545.2 Rhinopithecus bieti
GACCCTGTCTCTACTGAAAATACAAAATTAGCTGGGCGTGGTGGCACATGTCTGTAATCCCAGCACTTTGAGAGGCTGAGGCGGGTGGATCATCTGAGGTCGAGTTCAAGACCAGCATGACCAACATGGTGAAGCCCCGACTCCACTAAAAATATGAAATTAGCTGGGCGTGGTGGTGACACCTGCAGTTCCAGCTACTTGGGAGGCTGAGGCAGGAGAATCGCTTGAACCCAGCAGAAGTTTCAGTGAGTTGAGATTGTGCCAGTGCATTCCGACCTGGGCAATGGAGCCAGACTTCATCTCTCAATGAATAAATAGTCGGGCATGCTGGTGCGCACCTGCAGTTCCAGCTACTTTAGGAGGCAGAGGCGGGAGGATTGTTTCAGCCTGGGATGTCAAGGCTGCAGTGAGCCGTGATCCCAACACTGCACTCCAGCCTGGGTGACAGAGTGAGACCCTGTATCTAAAAAAAAAGAAAAAATTACAGTTTTTCGTTTCTTTTTTTTTTTCTTTTGAGACAGAGTTTCTTGTTGCCCAGGCTGGAGTGCAATGGCACCATCTTGGCTCACTGCAAATTCCGCCTCCCGAGTTCAAGCAATCCTCCTGCCTCAGCCTCCCAAGTAGCTGGAATTACAGGCACGAGCCACCGTGCCCGGCTAATTTTGTATTTTCAGTAGAGACAGGGTTCCACCATGTTGGTCAGGCTAGTCTCAAACTCCTGACCTCAAGTGATCCACCCACAAAAGCCTCCCAAAGTGCTGGGATTACAGGAATGAGACACTGCGCCTGTCCGAAAATGCCAGTTTTTCTTTTTTTTTTTAGAGACAGTTTCGCTCTTCAGCCAGCCTGGAGTGCAATGGTGCAGTCTCAGCTCACTACAACCTCCGCCTCCTGGGTTCAAGCAATTCTTCCACCTCATTCTCCCAAATAGCTGGGATTACAGGCATGTACCACCATGCCCGGCTAATTTTTGTATTTTTAGTAGAGATGGGGTTTCACGATGTTGCCCAGGCTGGTCTTGACCTCCTGGACTCAAGCAATCCTCCCAACTCACCCTTCTCTTTTAAATTTTGAAGCCCTCAAAATCACCTTTGGGGACAGGCACAGACCATAGGCTGCTTCTGTGATTCTGTTTTTTTTTTTCCTCTTGGGCATTGTCCTTAACCTTGGCAAAGTAAACTCCTAAATTGGTTGAGTAAACTCCTAAATTGATTGAGACCTGTCTCAGATGCTTTCTGGTTTACACTACTACAAGCGATTTTACTTCAGAAAAGGTTTTTTTATTTGTGGCTGGTAATGTAGAAATACTATTGATTTTTGCATATATTCCTTGATTCCAGTTGATGCAGCTTTGATGACTGGAGGAACACCAGGGTTTTTGTTTTGTACTGATAGGATTAATGACACCAACACACATGGAGTGGTTTTTTGTTTGTTTTTAGTTTGTTTTTTTGAGACAGAGTTTTCACTCTTGTTACCCAGGCTGGAATGCAATGGCACGATCTCAGCTCACTGCAACCTCCGCCTCCTGGTTTCAAGCAATTCTTCTGCCTCAGCCTCCTGAGTAGCTGGGATTACAGGCGTGTGCCACCACACCTGGCTAATATTTGTATTTTTAGTAGAGATGGAGTTTCACCATGTTGGTCAGGCTGGTGGAGTGGTTTTAAGGAGCAAAAGGTGTAATAGGCAAGAAAGAAAAATAAATACAGGAGACAGAGAGGAGAGAGAGAAAAAAAGAGAAAGAAAAAAGAAGAGAGAAAAAGTTTCTCCGTACAGGGACAGAGGGAGGGGAATTTGAATAACTAGAATCCGTGTGTGAGTCAGAAAAGTGGTTGCTTTTATTGGGATGCTGGAGGAGAAGGTGTTTGATTTGCATAAGGCCCAGGGGATTGGTTTGATCAGGTGTGTTATTTACCTAGCCAGCAAAAACTGGCCCTTTTACTTTAGCCCTTTAATATGCAAATGCACATTGCCATGTTTTGAACACATGGTGTTATTTGGAGGTGGTCATGACACTTGATACACCTGGTGACAAGGAGATGATGGTGGAAATTGCCATATTGAGTGAACCCAGTTTTTAATGGCTGGTATTTGCATATTAAAGGTTGCTGGCCAGGCCCTTTAAGCTGCCCCCCCCCTTTTTTTTTTATTAGAAAAGAGATGGTTTTGGGGTTGTTTTTTATTACAGGAAAATTTTTACCAAGAACCTTTACCTTTATTATTTGCCTAAAAGTTATTTTTAATAACCTCTGTATTACAATGACCTTGCTCAATTCACCTAAGTTTCTCGAGTATCTACAAATAATGACTGTAAAAGTTAAAGAAAGAGGGACAAAACATGAAAAGTGGCTCAACAGTCAAAGACAGATTTATTTTGGAGAATAAACCTGAGAGGGGCTTCTGGCTGATTTCGGTCAGGGGCGCGCTCTATTACAAACTAAGAGTATTTATTGGTTTTTTAGGGTGAGAGGGCTTATCACTAGCTTGGAATGTTTCTGTGTGGGGGAGAAGTTTATGGTGGGGTTGGAAGTCTGGTCCCAGGGGAGGTTATCTTGGGGCTAATGTCTCTCTGGCCAGAGGGGAGGTTATCTCGGGGCTGGCATGTCTCCAGTCAGGGAGGGGTTTAGAATGTTTCTGGTCGGAGAGATTATTTGCAGTTTATGGTCATGCTGACCTTAGCCATTAGGCTGATGCCCTTTGGATTTAGGCAGTTTTTGATCAAGGTGAACTTTAAAATGACGGTGCTTGTCCAAGATGGCGATGTTCCTGCTCTGTCAATGAAAGTTTCATGTCCTCCTTTCCAATCTTTATGGGTTTTGTTTTTCTCACCTTATTACATTGGCTAAGACTTCCCCTATACTACTGAAAGGAAATAATGAAATAATTCTTAGCTTGGTTTCCATCTTAAAAGGGAGGCTTTTTGTGTTGTGCCTTTAAGCATGACACCGTAGGTTTTTGTAGCTGCAGTTTATGAGATTAAGGAAGTTTCCTTTCATTCCCAGTTGCCGAAAATTTTTATTGTAACTGAATGTTGGCGAATTCTATCAAATGCTTCTCTGCATCTACTGAGATGGTGAGTGACTTTTCTTCTTTTTTCTGTGAGTGTGGTGAATTGTGTTGCTTGATTTTCTTTTTTCTTTTCTTTGTTTTGTGACAGGGTCTGGCCCTGTCATCCAGGCTGTGGGGCAGTGGCGTGATCTTGGCTCACTG
>NW_016830474.1:23948-28470 GCF_001698545.2 Rhinopithecus bieti
ATACTTGGTAAGCAAACAAAAATAAACTGGAAAAAATTCTGAATTTGTAAAGCGGTATCAACGGTGTACATACATTCTAACATCAACAAAGTAAGAGAGGGGCCAGCATCTGGGGGGCCAGCAGGTTTTGTCCCACTTCCCTGCCTGCCTGTGTCACTGTGAGAAGCATCACTGGTCCAGGCATACAGTAACAGCCTTGTCCTCAAGCTGGGGCCCAGAGATGTGAAGAATCCCTGCGTTTTCAGGGGCATCTTTGGTTCCAAAGAAGCAGCTGGGGACGCTGGAGCCCTGGTGCTTATTTGAATGTGAGTGCTAGCTCAGGAGATGCTGGGGAGGGCTCCCTGGCTTCTGCCATCTCCAGCGTGTCCCACGGTCACCAACACTGAAGCCACTGCTCAGGGTGCAGGGGAGTCTGGCAGATGCTCCTGGGGTTGCAGAGAGGGAGGGCAGCTGAGTCAGCACAGGCTGGAGAGGGAACCTGCAGACACAGTCAGTCACTGGGCTGGGTCAAGGACCAGGGTAAAGATTCTCAGGGCCAGACCCAGAAGAGATGAAAGCAGACTGGGGGCTGCCCTGGGTCTCTGAGGCCTGTCCCTACCTGTGCAGAGAGAGAGGGACATGAGGAGAGGAATCCAGGCCATGGTGGACACAGCCCCTGACGCTCACAATGGGGCTGGGCTGTCCCAGGCTTGTCTGGCTTGTCTAATTTCCCTCCTGCCCCCAGGGAAAAGAAGGGGCTGTTCATGCAAATTCACTTCCCCCCGCCTGGATCCCTCAGACCCTGCCTGATCACTGATTCAGGAGTCTGAGAGGGGACCTCAGGACAGAGGAGGCTGAGGGAGGGGCTGCTCTGAGTGCAGGCCCAGCAGCATTGTGCAGGGAGCAGCTGTTGGGAACACACACAGGACCCTGCCAAGCCTTGAGAGCACCAGGCCATTGGGTCACATTGTGAGCACAGGGGAAAGCTCTGACTCTGCCAGTTGGAAGCCAGTGGGGCTCACCCAGTTGTGAGCAATCCCCAGACAGGGCCTGGGACAGGGCACGACACTCCTTACTGGTCACAGGTCCAACTTCAGTGTACTCAGGGTCTGGGTACTTAATGCCCCAGGACTTGGCACCATCATTCAACACACAGTCTCCCAGGTCTCTGTGTGAGCAGTATCCTCAGGTTTCACTTCACAAACACGGATGCACTCTCTGTGATTTCAGAGGCTTGCAACACAGAGGGAGAACTTCTCACTCCACAGACAATCCTGTGAATATTAGGGGCTCAACAAAACACAAAACAGTGGGGCTCTCTGGCCTGGTGCGGTGGCTCCCAACACTTTGGGAGGCCAAGGTGGGTGGATCACCTGAGGTCAGGAGTTCGAGACCACCCTGACATACATGGGGAAACCCATCTCTATTAAATACAAAAAATAAAAAAAAAATTAGCCGGGCATGGTGGCGGATGCCTATAATCCCAGCTACTAGGGAGGCTGAGGCAGGAGAATGACTGAACCCGGGAGCTGGAGGTTGCAGTGAGCTGAGACTGCGCCATTGCACTCCAGCCTGGGCAACGAGAGCAAAACTCCATCTGAAAACAAACAAATAAATGTATTTAAAAAAAAAAAAAAGCAGGGCTCTGACAACACTCAGACATTTTGAGAACTAATCAGAGGAGGCGTCCTTGAAATAAAGTTGTAAGAGACAAGTGAGGATGTGCTACTCCTGGTGAAATAACAGAACACAGAAAACAATGAGCTTGCTTTCTTCTTTTTTTTTGAGACAGAGTCTCGCCCTGTCGCCCAGGCTGGAGTGCAGGGGCATGATCTCGGCTCACTGCAAGCTTCACCTTCCAGGTTCACTCCATTCTCCTGCCTCAGGCTCCCCAGTAGCTGGGACTACAGGCGCCCGCCACCACGCCTGGCTAATTTTTTGTAGTTTTTAGTAGAGACAGGGTTTCACTGTGTTTAGCCAGGATGGTCTCTTATCTCCTGGTCTCATGATCCGTCCGCCTCGGCCTCCCAAACTGCTGGGATTACAGGCATGAGCCATCGTGCCCGGCTATATGTTCATTTTTACACAACTTTTGCCGTAGACATGAGTGTGAAAATCACAAATGCACCCTGATGTTCCTGGTCAGGTTGGAGATTCCAGGAGTTGCCAGGGGCCATGCAGAAAATAGTGGCCCACACCTGAAGCCCAGAACATACAAAATTGTTGACATATTTTGGCATATTTGTTAATATCATCACCACAAACCCAGAAATGCTCAAATCCTGTGAGCTAAAACCCCCAGGGATAGTTACAAATAAGAACTCAGAGTATTGGCCAGGCACGGTGGCTCACACCTGTAATCCCAGCATTTTGGGAGGTTGAGGTGGGTGGATCACCTGAGGTCAGGAGTTAAGAGACCAGCCTGAACAACATGGTGAAACCACGTCTCTACTAAAATAGCAAAATTATCCAGGTGTGGTGCCAGGCACCTGTAATCTCAGCTACTCGGGCGGCTGAGACGAGAATTGCTTGAACCCAGGAGGCAGAGGTTGCAGTGAGCAGAGATCACGCCATTGCACTCCAGCCTGGGCAACAAGAGCAAAACTCCCTCTCAAAAAAACACAACAAAACAAAAAAAGGAACTTGGCTGGGCGCGGTGGCTCACGCCTGCAGTTCCAGCACTTTGGGAGGCCAAGGTGGGTGGATCACAAGGTCAGGAGTTCAAGACCAGCCTGACCAACGTGGTGAAACCCTTTTTCTACTAAAAATACAAAAATTATCTGGGCATGGTGGTGTACACCTGTAATCCCAGCTACTCAGTAGACTGAGGCAGGAGAATCTCTTGATCTCTTGATCCTGGGAGGCTGAGGTTGCAGTGAGCCGAGATCGCACCATTGCACTCCAGCCTGGGCAATAGAGCGACACTCTGTTTCAAATAAAAAAAAAAAAAAAAAGGGAACTCAAAGTATCACTTGAGTACTAGTCTGGTTTCCTTCATCTGTTGCAACTTGCTTGTGCACCTGGTTCAAGACCCTCTGCACTCGCCTGGCCTCTCCTCCATCATGAACAGTCTCACTGCTGACTGGCATGTGTGGCCTGCACAGCCACCAACCCAGTGGACACACACAGCACAGAAAATGAGGACTGGAAGGAACACAGCATATGATTAGTGGTTGTTTTCATTGATAGGATAACTTTTCTCCAATCTTCTATAAATGATTATATTTTGACATAAGAATACTAAACAGAATAGAATGCTTTTCCTAGAACTGATTCCTGTTCTCTCAATAAAAGTTGGCTTTCCATCAAGCACGAATCCTCTACAGAAGATGGACACAGCAGCAGCATATGTGGACCCACGGATTTGGAAGATGTAAAGAAGATAGTGTCAATTTAGCTGGACTTCAAACATGGCAGAAGGACTGAGGGAATGCTACGATTGTATCACAGTATAGAGATAGGGCCATATGTACACTATTTCATGTTACATTAGGTGGCCTTTAGCTACAAGGCCAAGAACTCTGTTTCTCATTCATGTCCTGCTTTTTCTTTCCTTTTTTTCTTTTTTTTGGTCACCCTTCTTCTGCCAAAAAGGATAGAACAGCAGCAGCTCTCTTCCTGCTTGACAACCAACACCGCCATTCACTCCAGCCACTGCCCAAGTCAAGCAAACTCTGCGAGTAATTCATGAGCAGCACCACCAATGTCCTGAGAGTGACTCTGTGTCCTCCTAACTCCCCAAGGCCTGTTGGAGAAGTCTTCTGACAAATTAGAAGAGGAGAACCCAGATTTTGCCAATAGGAGGTTGCTTGTCTTCTCTTACTTGGAAATGTGGCTAAAGAAGTTGATATCCTAGGTTATCAACAATGCTCTGCAGGCTCTGGAAGCAGATGCATTCCCTCTAGGTGGTGGGGGCTTGTGTGTATGGGTCTTGGAGGGTGTCTGGGTATGAATGTAAGTGGGAGAACTGTGCTCTCTGCCAAAGCTCCAGTGTCCTGGGACAGGAGAGAGAAGCATGGCCTTGAGCGCATTTCAAGCCTCCTTGCCTTACCCCAATCATGGATTCTGGGATGAGGCTTCTTCCCTAGTTCTCTAAGTAAGCATAACTTTGAAAGCAAAGTCTAGTGAAAAAAATGTCAAGAAGGAAAAGTCTATTTGATTCATAAACAGTTGTATAACTTCTTTTTTTTGAGACAAAGTCTCACTCTGTCGCTCAGGCTGGAGTGCAGTGGCTCGATCTTGGCTAACTGCAACCTTTGCCTCCCAGGTTCAAGTGATTCTTGTGCTTCAGCCTCCCGAATAGCTGGGATTACAGGGGCCTGCCACCACCCCCGGCTAAGTTTTGTATTTTTAGTAGAGGCGGGGTTTCACCATGTCTCAAACTCCTGACCTCAGGTGATCCAATCGCCTTGTCCTCCCAAAATGCTGGGATTACAGGCATGAGCCACTGCACCCGGCCTAGACATGAATAACTCTTAAACAAAACATGAATTAACCAAATCCAGGGACACAGAAAGCAAAAAAAAAAAAAAAAAAAAAAAAA
>NW_016830474.1:32543-58736 GCF_001698545.2 Rhinopithecus bieti
CTCCCTGCTCCCCCCCAGTCCCCCCTCCCCCCTGCCTAGAGTGCCTCCCTTGATCTGGCACCGGCTGTGTGCTGGGTCCTGTTTGAGGCTCTGCCTCTATTTTCTGCAATCTTTATGACAGCTCTGCACCCTGGGGCATGTGAGTCTCATCTCGGGTTCAGAGGAGTAAAGTCAGCCCAGTGTGGGGAGGCAGGGACGAGTAGCAAAGTTAATGTGGAACCTGGCAGGACTCAAGGTGGGCAGCAGAGGGTACCTGGGTGTGGGCAGGTGGCAGGTGAGAGGACTGGAGAAGACAGGGCAGGCCCAGGAGACCCAGAAGTCTCCCTTCCTGCCTCACAGATTGCCCTGGGTTTCCCTGCCTGGAATTAGCGCTCACTTGCCCTGAGTCCCTCCTGAGATTAATCCTGTTTTTATGCTGTTTAAATATTTGCAGGTGGAGAGAGGGAGGGAGGGCGGGGCTGGTTTCTGAATGGTTGCAGGGTGGGGCTGGAGGTGGTTGGGCAGGTGCTCAGAGGCATGATGTGGAGGGACAGGGCTGGGCTGCAGTCTCAGAGGCCAGCTAGGTCCCGACTAGCCAGGAGGTGGGAAGCCCAGGGAAGGCGGCACTGAGCTGAAGGATGCCTCAGCAGCCGGCCGTTCACCTGACGCCCATGGGCATCTCCTGGGTAGTCCGTGTCATCTCAGGCTCCCTTATTATTTGAAGAATCCCTGCTGTGTGTCAGGCACCATCTCCAGGATCTCATTCAGGCCTCTCACCTTACCCCTAAGAGGGAGGGGTGCTGGTTACCACCCACCTCACTTTACAGATATCCACATGAGGTTGGAAACTTGCCCAACATCACACATACAGTGAGTAGCCGAGGATTCGACCCCAAGTCAGTGACTCCACATACTGGGCTCTCAGCCTCTCTCAGCTGCCTCCTGCACCCTGTCCTATTATGCTAATTTGCTGGTTCCAAAAGGAATGAGCTCCCCATCATTGGAGGAATGTTGGAGGAATGGAAGGCAAATGTTTGGAGCACCCCTTAGAATGGATGCTGCGGCCAGGGATAAAAGCCTCCCTGACCACCTGTACCTTTGTGGACCCGCATCTCCTGAAAGAACCCTTTAGGTGGTGTGATTGGTGCAGTCTCGTCCAGGCCCCCAGGTCTGCTAACCTCCCGTGCGTGTTTCTTTTGCCTCAAAGTTGCGGAGAAGCCGAGGAATCCCTTCTCACCCGGGTTTCCTAGCACCTTGATTTTCAGATTTGACCCCAGTTCTGGGGCCCGGGACATGGAGGCAGGAGCTATAAGGCAGGGCGCATCCAGAGAGGCCTAAGTTGAAGTTCCAGCAGTGGCCCTTTCCTGCTGTGTGACCCTTGGGAAATTGCATAAACCCTTGAGCCTCAGTTTATATACCTTTAAATGGAGTAACTTAATGCTCTTTAGAGGATTAAATATAGAATTCTATAAAAGGCACCTGGCACATAAAGTATGGTTCAAGTAAGGAACTTAAATTTGGCAAGGGAGCAAAAACCCTCATTAAAAAGGGAGCAAATGAATGAACAGATACTTGCTCAAAAGAGATATACATGCGGCCAACCACCCGCATTATGAAAAAAAGCTCACATGCCCTGATCATTAGAGAATGGAAATCAAACCACAGTGAGCTACCCATCTCACAGGCATCAGAATGGCCAAGGTTGCAGAGAAAAGGGAATGTTTATACACTTTTGTGGGAGTGTAAATTAGTTCACGTCATTGTGGAAGACAGCAACAGTTCCTCAAGACCTAAAGACAGAAATACCATTGATCCAGGCAATCCCATTACTGGGTATATACCCAAAGGAGTAGAAATTTTCTGTCATAAAGATAGCATGGACGGGGCATGCTGACCTCATGCCTGTAATGCCCAGCAGCTTTGGGAGGACGGAGCGGGTGGATCACGAGGTCAGGAGTTCGAGACCGCAGGCGGACCAACATGTTGAAACGCCTTCCTCCTACTAAAAACACAAAATTAACTGGGCCGTTGGTGGCAAAACGCAGCCATTAATTTCAGTAGGCTCAGGAGACTGAGGCAGGAGAAATCGCTTGAAGCCTGGGCAGGCAGAGAGTTCCATTGAGGCTGAGATCGGGGCACAACTTGGCACTCCAGCCTGGTGACAGAGAGACCGCGTCTCAAAAAAAAAAAAAAAAAAAAAAATGCATGCCAATGCTCACTGCAGCACTATTCACAATAGCAAAGGCATGGAATCAACTTAAATGCCCATCAATGGTAGACTGGATAAAGAAAATGTGGTACATATGCACCATGGAATACTATGCAGCCACAAAAAAGAATGAGATCAGTCGGGCGCAGTGGCTCACGCCTCTAATCCCAGCACTTTAGGAGGCTGAGGCAGGCGGATCACGAGGTCAGGAGATCGAGACCATGCTGGCTAACACGATGAAACCCTGTCTCTACTAAAAATACAAAAAAAGTAGCCGGGCGTGGTGGCGGGCGCCTGTAGTCCCAGCTACTTAGGAAACTGAGGCAGGAAAATGGCATGAACCCGGGAGGTGGAGCTTGCAGTGAACTGAGTTCGCACCACTGCACTCCAGCCTGGGCGACAAAGCAAGACTCCGTCTCAAAAAAAAAAAAAAAAAAAAAAAATGAGATCATATCCTTCTCAGGAACGTGAACGGAGGTGGAGGCCATTATCCTTATCTAACTACTGCAAAACAGAAAAACAAATATGACGTTTTCACTTATAAATGGGAGCTAAGTGATGAGAACACATGGACACGAAGAGGGGAGCAGCAGACACTGGGGCCTATCGGAGGGTGGAAGGTGGGAGGAGCAGAAAAAATAACTTGGCTAATAGGCTTAGTACCTGGGTGATGAAATAATCTGTACAACAAACCCACGTGACATGTTTACCTGTATAACAAACCTGCACATGTACCCTTGAACTTAAATTTTTTTTTTTAAAGGAACGTGTTCAAGTAAATATTCTCTTTATCATTTGATTCAAAACAGCCTCCTCCAGCTTCTGCTGTGAGACAAGGTGTTCATTAGAACAAGGGCCCTGGGTCTGACTCCTGCCACCTTTGAGTAACCTAGGGCAGATTATGTGGGGGGGAAAAAAATCTGTGCCTTAGTTTCCCCAGCTCTAAAATGGAATAATTTGGGGACTTACATCATCAGGGTTGTTGTGGTTACACACAGTTCCTGGAGCATAGTGAGTGCCTAAAAAAAGTCAATAGTGAGCTTCACCACCATAAAGTTCCTGCACACAGGCCACAGTGATCCCTGACCACCACTGCCTCAGGACCAGCCCAGACTCCCTGGCATCTGTCAGCCTTCAAAGTGGATCAAGCCCAAGCCCACGTCTAAGAGCCTGGAATGGGGAAAGAGTGAGCTGAATTCCAGCTCTTCCTTCCAGGGCTGCCTGGCCCTCTTCCCCTGTCCACAGTCTGGTCTGTGCCCCATGATGGGTTCGGAGGAGTGTGCAGCCTCCTCTCTTCCTGCATGGAGACAATGCCCTTTTCTGCAGTGTTCAAGGGTAATAACCTGTTACCCTCCTTGCTAATTACCAGCCTTTTCAATTTCATCTCCTGGCCTTAGGCTGTCAGCCTGTCATTAACTCCTGGGGAGATATTCTAGCAGATAGCTGGGATATCAGACTTCTGGGGAGATATATCCAGTACTGGGTAGCAAAGGTGGGAGAGGTCCTCACTTACCCCAGCCCGTCCCTCAGGCTGAGAACTACATGCACCCTTATCAGCAGCTCCAGATCCATTCCCAAGGTAAGAGGTTTGCAGCCAGCTTCCTGGCTGTGTGACCTCAGGAGAGGAGCTTAACCTCTCTGAATTTCAAGATCCACAGCTGTAAGTGGACAACCTTTTCCACTCTACAGCGTTTGGACTTGAGACAGTGTGTGAAAACCGTCATGGTGGCAACAGGAAACAGATGGCTCCCCCAAACCGAGTACATTAAGGCAAATTTAATAAAGAGGCTGTTGACTAAGGTGGTGGGAGGAAGGATGCTGGGAGTCCACAAGGAAGGATATAGCGCCCCGTGGCTGTTAACAGTGGGAACCAGGAACCATCACCACTCCTGGGTCTGAAGGGGCAGGAGGGAGAGGTTACCAGAAGAGGGCTAGGTGTATGGAGAGGGTCCCCAAACGAGCTGTGGCTGCCAAGTCCCTTCCTTAAGGAAGCTTGAGGTAGCTAGTTTTCTATCCACTCCCACCCTCCTTTTCTCAGTGTTGTTTCACTCTCCCTCTCTCCTTTTCCTTTCGCTTGAACTCGAGTGAAATTTGAGCGCACATGAGAATCCCTGGGCCGGCTTGGGAAACGCCTCCAGCAGTTGGGGAAGGGGGTTAGGGTTAGCATTTGCATTTCCAGCCAGTCCTAGGTGATGCTGATGCTGCTGGCTCATGAGTGAGCAGCTGTGCTACTACTGCATAGCACTTTCCCTGAACCTCTTATCTCATCTGACTCTCTGGCTTACTGCACTAAAAGCCCCTCCTGGACAGGGCTGTGATTCCTTCCCTGAGGCTTTCCACACCTTGCACCCAGTATCACAGCCCTGATTACAGGGGCTAGGCTTTTGCATCCTCTGTGGCTGAATTTGCGGGCATTGCACCATTTGCAGCTTGTCTCTATTGACTTGGCCCAGATGGGTTCATGCTGTTAGTGGTCCTTGGTGGAGATGGACGTCAGCGTGCAGGTGGGTTAGGAGGAGGTGCTCTTAGGATCAACACCAGGAGGTGGAGCGAAGCAAGCAGGAGAAGCAGAGGGAGAAGTCAGGCCATGATGCAGCCTCAGGGGAAGCCTTGGCCAGCCCTGCAGGGAGTTCCAAGGGGAGCTGGGATGGCCCTTCCGAGTTGTCCTGAGTTGGGGCAAAGTGGCTGGAGGTTTATACCCCACATGCAGCAGTCATTGGATGTGTGCCTCGTGGGAAGAAGCGAGACCTTGGAAGAGGCTCTCTGGACACCTGAGGCAATGTCCTGTCCCCCGTGGGGCTGACAGCTGAGGATCTTTGACAGTTCTGATGGGATCTGGGTGGTGCAAGGCAGCAACTACCTCATCAGCCAAACTTGGCCAAGGACCTGGGAGGCAGTCAGGGCCTTCTCATGCCCCTCCACTGCCCTCTCTTCCCATCCTTGGTTTCCATGGCCCCTGTACCCCATACTCCTTCTTCCCTCAACTCCAAACCAAAAAGCCTTCTTGATATCCTTTGAGCACACAGGCCCCCAGCGGAGACACCTGCCTGTGGCTTTGCCAACAGCCAGCCTCTGCACCTCAATTTTTCTTGACCAGGCCATCCTGTAATACAGAGAAGCAAAAGTCCCCAACGCCCCAACCTAGTGTGCACTGAAATGAAGAATAAACACATCAGTGTTGTTAACCTCCAGGTGCAGTGGTTAGAAAGAGGAAGGGGAAGAGACTGTTTGTTCTGTGTTGTATCACTGAGTCCTGGAGAGGAGGCCCAGGTTGTCTGGGTGCATCGTTCATCCCGCGCAGAGTGTCAGGGCAACAGCCGTCTGCGGGGAGGCCTCCCGGATTCCCGGCTCCCTGACTCAGCCCATGGCTGTGTTAGTGCAGGCACTCCCGCAGCTATCCAACACAGTCCTGGGGTTTGGAGATTTGATGAATTAGCTCATCTGACTCCTAGATGTGGGGCAGTGTGTGGTGGGAAGAGGCTTCCCTTAGAGTCAGATTGACCAGAGTTTAAACCTCAGATTTGTTGATGATTTTGGGCACGTAGTAACCAGGGTCCCTGAGCTTTAGTGATACTGACTCCCTGGGGCATATGTTATCAGGATTCTGTGCACTCACAGGGTATGTGTGGCAAGTGCCAGCTACATATAAATAAGAGGGTTAGTGTTATTTTCAGAGATAGTCATTGGGTGAAGCTTCTAGAGGTGCAGTCAGGAGCGTGGGTTTAGCTTCCGTTTCTGCCCACTATTCACTTCCGTTTCTGCCCACTATTCACTTCCGTTTCTGCCCACTATTCACTTCCGTTTCTGCCCACTATTCGCTATATGACTTTGGGCATGTTACTTCATCTTTCCTTAGTCTTTCTGCCCCTCGGTCTCATCATCTGAGAACTATGTATGAAATAGAATCTGTCCTCACAGCACCGTGGAGAGGGCATAATGAGCGAATAATACAGATCAAACCTAGACGCCATCTGTTAGCTGAGTCTGGCACATGAGAAGGGCTTGGTCAGAGGGAGAGGTGATGAAGATGATGAGAATGATGAAGATGATGGTAATGGTGGTGCTCTCAGTAGATCTGTTACTTCACTAAGGCTGCCCTAACAGTACACGGAATGGGCAGCTTGAATGACATAAACTGATTTTCTCACAGTTCTGGAGATGGAAGTCCAAGATCAAGGTGTCTACAGGACTGGTTCCTTCTGAGCTCCGTGAGGGAAGGATCTGATCCAAGCCCCACTCCTTGGCTCCTAGGTGGCCATCTTCTCCCTGATCTTCAGATGATCTTCCCTTTGTGTCTGTCTAAATTTCCTCTTCTTCTTGTTCTCAGGTGGAGTTTCACTCTTGTTGCCCAGGCTGGAGTGCAGTGGCGTGATCTTGGCTCATGGCAACCTCCAACTCCTGGGTTCAAGCAATTCTCCTGCCTCAACCTCCCAAGTAGCTGGGATTACAGGCATCCACCACCACACCGGGCTAATTTTTGTATTTTTAGTAGAGATGGGGTTTCACTATGTTGGCCAGGCTGGTCTGGAACTCCTGACCTCAGGTGATCTGCCCACCTCGGCCTCCCAAAGTGCTGGGATTACAGACATGAGCCACTGTGCCTGGCCAATTTCCTCTTCTTATAAGGACACTTATAATCATATTGGATTAGGACCCACCCTAATGACCTCATTTTAACTTAGTCACCTCTGTCAAGATCTAATCTCCGAAGACAGCACATTCTGAGATAGTACCGTTAAGATTTCCATATGTGGGCCGGCGCGGTGACTCACGCCTGTAATCCCAGCACTTTGGGAGGCTGAGGCGGGTGGATCATGAGGTCAAGAGATTGAGACCATCCTGGCTAACATGATGAAACCCCGTCTCTGCTAAAAATACAAAAATTAGTTGGGCATAATGGTGGGTGCCTGTCGTCCCAGCTATTCGGGAGGCTGAGGCAGGAGAATCACTTGAACCCAGGAAGCGAAGCTTGCAGTGAGCCGAGATTGCGCCACTGCACTCCAACGTGGCAACAGAGCAAGACTCCGTCTCAAAAAAAAAAAAAAAAAAGATTTCCACATATGGAATGGAGGTGAAGGGAACACAGTTAAGCCCATAGCAGTGGGGGAGGTGACATTTTGCGTGATCAGATTCCCGAGGGTGGAAGAGGCACAACAAAGGAAAGGAATGGAGGATGAAGGCATCCCAGACAGTGGGAGGTGGGCATGTCTTTGAGGCCAGAGGAATAAGTGGGGAGACCCTGAGTGGTGGTGCTCACTTGAGGGTGTCTGCTAGTTGGTGACAGAGCTAGAACTTTCCAAGGCTGGCACCTCCCCCTACCACCCTCCCACCATGTGCTCTGGAGAAAGCTAGGGGTTTGCCACATGTCCTGAGCAAGCTCATAGCTTCCTTTTGTGGAGGGAACAGATGGGGCTCCGTAGCCTCTGTGCTCACCATGAGGGAAGACACAGGCAGGTGGCTGCATGCCTGCATCAGAGCCTCTCTGGAGGTGACAGCAGATGGTTGACTCCAAGGAACAGGAGGACGTTGGCAGGATGGCTACAACCTTCAGAGAGGGCCAGCCACTGTATACGGGAGTTGTCAGTCACGTCAGCACTGATCCCAAGAGCTGTCCCAGACTGCAGACCACCTAAGTAGGCCGTCTGGGCCGTGACTCAGGATAGAGGAGCGGTTTCCTTGGCTGGAGCTGCGAAGTAGACCGGCCTGCTGGAGCCAATCCAGCCCTCCACTGGTTTTGTGAATAGTTTTATTGGGACACAGCCATGCCCATTATGTATTATCTATGGCTGCTTTCATGCTACAAGGGTAGAGTTTAATAGTTGACATAGAGATCATATTAACCACAGAGCAGAAATTATTTGCTCTGTAGACCTTTACAGAAAAATTTTGCTGGGTCCATGGAATGGGCAACTTGAATGCCATAAACTGATTTTCTCACAGCTCTGTAGATGGAAATTCAAGATCAAGGTGTCTGCAGGACTGGTTCCTTCTGAGCTCCGTGAGGGAAGGATCTGATCCAAGCCTCCCTCCTTGGCTTCATAGGTGGCCATCTTCTCCCTGATCTTCACATGATCTTCCCTTTGTAACTACATCAAATTTCCTTTTTTTTTTTTTTTTTTTTGAGATGGAGTTTCACTCTTGTTGCCCAGGCTGGTCCTCTGTTTTGGAGTCTAAAGTCTTGGATGTCAGGCCTGGCCCTGGATCTTCCTGGTTATGCTGATTTAGAGGAATGTCCCCTGCCCTCTTGAGTCTCAGTTGCCTCCTCTGCCAGCGGGGGTTGTATTCGCCTGATGTTGTGAGGCAAGGTAGGCAGGAGAGAGCTTTGCAAACTGTGACTCACTCAGGATATACTAGTTGTTCCCTGCGTTCAACCTGCCTATCGCCTCCTCCCCCTCCTTTCCTCCTAGGCAAAGCTCTTTTCATACCTGCTCCATACTGCCAATAGTGGCAGTGTTTCCCCTGCAAAGTTAATTTTACTGTTTCTTCTTAACTTGATTTTTACCTGCATAAACATGCCTGATGCAGGGAGGTGGGATGCACAGACCAGATGTAACTTGTTCCAGGGCAGCAGGGGTGTCTCTATGATCATTATTCAAATGCTACTGAGTGTTGAGCACACACCGTGTATCAAGCCCTCTGCTAAACGCTTTACCCGCATCGCCTCGTCTAAACTCCCCATTCATTCAACAGATAGATACTGAGTGCCTGCTCTGTGCCAGGCACTGTGCTGGGTCTTGGGAGTAGAGCACCACCAGATGGCAGAGATGAATTCCTGACCTCATAGAGGGTAGAGGCCACTAAAGCAGAGAGTTAGGGAATAAGGTAAATCAGCAAAATCATGTAGCGTGGTGGACACGTGAAGGACTATGGAGAGAGAAAAGGTAGAAAAAGGGGTATGTTGGGTATCAAGTGGGGTGCAGGTGGGGGAGTTGCAGTTCTAAATAGGATGATCAGGGAAGGTGACATTTGAAGAAAGAGTTGAGATTGCTGGAGAAAGAGCATTCCAGTCAGAGGGAACAGGAATTGCAAAGGGCATGAGATGGGCTCTGCCTGTGGAGGTGGGCAAGCAGCAAGGAAGCCTGTGTGTGTAGAGCAGGTGTTGGGATGGGGGAAAGGGACTTGGGAGGCCAGCAGAGGGGCCTCCTTGTGTGAGGTGGTGAGGACCTGAGTTGTCACTCTGGGTGAGATGGGAGTCACAGAAGAGTTCTGGGTAGAAAACTGAAAAATATTCGTTTATTTATACTATGTGAATACATACCATATGCACATTTTAAAATGGTAAAATATACATAATATAAAATTTGCCTTCTTAACCATGTTTAAGTGTACTGTTCAGTCTTGAGTACATTTACATTCTTGTGTGCCAACCTCCAGATCTCTTTTCAAAAGATCAACTCTGTACCCATTAAATAATACCTCCCCATTTCTCCTCTCCCCAGCCCCTGGCAACTGTCATTCTCCTTTCTTTCTCTTTCAATTTGACTAAGTACCTCTTATAAGTGGAATCCTGCGGCATTTGTTCTTTTGCGTCTAGATTATTTCACTTAGCACAGTGTCCTCAAGGTTCATTAACATTTTGGCATGTGTCAGAATTTCCTTCCTTGTGAAGGCTGGATAGTATTGCATCGTGTGCGTAGACCACACTTTGCCTACCGTTCAGCCATTGATGGACACTTGGGTTGCTTCCAGCTTTTGGCTACTGTGAATAATACTGCTGTGAACATGGATATACAAATAGGACTTGGAGACTTTGCCTTCAGTTCTTTTGGGTGTATGCCCATAAGTGGAATGACTGGATCATATGCTAATCGTATGGTTAATCTTTTGAAGAACCACCATCCTGTCTACCATAGCAGCTGCACCATTTCACCTGATCATTGCACAAGGGCTCCAGTTTCTCCACATCCCCACCAACACTTACTTTCTGTTTTTTCATAGCAGCCATCCTAATAGGTGTGAGTGGTTTTGATTTGCATTTCCCTAATGATTAATGACATGGAGCATCTTTCCATGTACTTGTTCGCTATTGGCATATCTTCTTCAGAGAAATGCCTATTCAAGTCCTTTGTCCATTTTTGAATTTGGTTGTTCGTTGTTGTTGAGTTGCAGTTCTTCATATATACTGTACATTAACCCTTTATCACATATATGATTTGCAAATATTTTCTTCTATTTCATGGGTTGCCTTTTTCACTGTTTGTTGTGTCCTTTGATCCACAAAAGGTTTTAACTTTGCTGTCCAGTTTATCTATTTTTAGTTTTGTTACTCATGCATTTGGTGTCATATCCAAGAAATCATTGTCAAATCCAATGTCATGAAGCTTTTCCCCTGTTTTCTTGTAGGATTTTTATAGTTTTAGCTTGTATTGAAGTCTTTGGTCCATTTTACTTTAATTTCTGTATGCAGTATAAGGTGAGGGTCCAATTTTATTCTTTTGTGTGTAGCTATCCAGTTTTCCCAACACTATTTGTTGAAAAGACTATCCTTTTGTTACCAAAACACCAGGGGTTTGGTCTAGGTCCTGCTGCTCTTTGCACAGAAAGTCAATCGCTGAGATGACAAGTATTGCCAAGGAAGAAGGCTTTAATCAGGTGCTGCAGCTGAAGAGATGGGAGCTCAGCCTCAGATCCATCTCCCTGACTGACTAAAACTAGGTGTTTATATAGCCAGGAAGAAATGCCACAATGTGTAAGAAAACAAGAAGTAGGGAGTGACAAGGAAGCAATCATGGTGAATGAGGGGGTCCCCCACCATCTGTGATCTGGTGAGTTTCAGTTCTTTGATACTTTTTTTGAGAGGCCTGAAGGACCTTTTCTGAGGAAGGAACTCAGATAAATACAAGTTTCAAGCTTTTAAGACCACAAGGGTCAATTTCTATGTTTATCAAAAAGAACAGTTTATGGGGCAATTGGGTCGGTTTCACTTTCTTCTTTGAATGGGCATGGCACCCTTGACAAAAATAATTTGATTATATATGTGAGGTTTTAGTTCTGGGCTCTCTATTCCATTTGTCTAAATGTGTGTGTGTTTTTTAACGCCAGTACCATACTGTTTTGATTTCTGTAGTGTTGTTAAAAGTTTTTAAATCAGGAAGTATGAGATCTTGAACTTCATTCTTGCTGAAGATTTTCGAGATTATTTTCAAAACTGTTTGGTAGTCAGGGTTCCATGAGACATTCCTTGATATTAATTTTAGGACAGATATTTATGTTTCTGCAAAAAAGAAAAGCACCATTGGGATTTTGATATAAATTTTATTAAATCTGCCTATTACTTTGGTAATATCATTTTAGCAGTATTAAGTCTTGTAAACCATAAACAGAGGATGCCTTTCCATTTATTTGTCCTGTTTTTATTTTGAGATAGAGTCTTATTCATTTGCTCAAGCTGGAGTGCAGTGGTGTGATCATGGCTCAAGTTATCCTGCCACCTCAGTCTCTCAAGTAGCTGGATTGCAGGCACATGCCACCATGCCTGGCTAGTTTTTGTATTTTTGTATTTTTTTGTAGAAGCGAGGTTTCACTATGTTGCCCAGGCTGGTTTCAAACTCCTGGGCCCAAGTGATCCTTTTGCCTCAGCCTCCCAAAGTGCTGGGACTATAGGCATGAGCCACTGCACAGTGCCTGACCATATTCTTTTAATATGCTGTTGAATTCTGTTTTTAGTATTTTGTTGAGGATTCTTGCATGCATATTTATCATAGATATTGGTCTGTAGTTTTTTTGCGACTGGCTTTGGTTTCAAGGTAATCCTGACCTTATAAAATGAGTTTGGAAGTGTTCCTGCCTCATTAATATTTTTGGAAGAATTTGAGAATTAGTTTAATTCTTTCAGTGTTTGGTAGAATTCAGCAGTGAAGCTGTGTGGTCCCGGGCTTTTCATTATTGGAAGGTTTTAGCTTACTGACAGCATCTCCCTGCTATGATAGGTCTGTTAAGATTTTCTATTTCTTCATGATTTAGTTTGTATATTGTGTATTTCTAAGAATTTATTCATCTTATCTAAGTTATCCAATTTGTTGACACACATTTAGTATTCTCTTATAATGCTTTTTTCTACGGCATCAGTTGTAATGTCCTCGTTTTCATTTCTGATTTTAATTTTGAGAATTCTTTTTTGTTCTTAGTCAATCCAGTTAACGGTTTGTCAGTTTTGTTGGATCTTTTGGACAAACCATCTCTTGACTTTGTTAGTTTTCTCTGTTGTTAAATTCTCTTTCATTTATGGCTGCCCTAATCTTTATTTTAAATTTTAATTTTATGTATATATTTTGAGATGGAGTCTCACTCTGTCACCAAGGCTAAAGTGCAATGGTGCGATCTCAGTTCACTGCAACCTCCACCTCCTGGGTTCAAGTGATTGTCCTGCCTCAGTCTCCCAAGTAGCTGGAATTACAGACATCCACCATCGTGCCTGGCTGATTTTTGTATTTTAGTAGAGACGGGGTTTCACCATGTTGACCAGGCTGGTCTTGAACTGCTGACCTCAGGTAATCCGCCCACGTCAAACTCCCAAAGTGCTGGGATTACAGGTGTGAGCCACCATGCCCAGCCTAATCTTTATTATTTCCTTCTTTCTGCTAGCTTTGGATTTAGTTTGTTCTTCTTTTTCTTGTTCCTTAAGGTGTGCAGGTAACTTGTTTCTTTGAGATCTTTTTTATTTTAATATAAGCATTTCCAGCTGTGAGTTCCTTCTTAGCACTGCTTTTATAGCAGCCCATAGGTTTGGGCATGTTGTGTTTTTGTGTTTATCTCAATGTATTTTCTAATTTCCCTTGAGATTTCTTCTTTGACCCATTTGTTATTTAAGAGTACGTTATTTATGACTCTTATTTGTGGATTTCGTAGTTTTCCTTCTGCTGTTGATTTCTTGTTTCGTTCCATTGTTAATGAGAAAGATGCTTTGTATAATTGCATTTTTTTAAAAAAAATTTATGAAAGATATTCTCTCTCCTGGAGAGTGTCCCATGTGCACCTGAGAAGAGTGTGCGTCCTGCCATCGTTGGGTGGAGTGTTCTGTACATGTCTGTTAAGTCCAATTGTTGGTTTACAGTGTTGCTCAAGGCCTTTGTTTTCTTATTGATATTCTGTCTGGTTGTTCTATTGACTTACCTTTTAACGAGATCCTTCTGGCTGCATTAAAATAAGCTTCTTAGAAGTGGTTGCAGGGAGACCGGTAAGAGTCTACAGCATTGATTCAGCGGAGAGGTGATGGTGACTTGGACTGGGAAGTGGTGGTGGAGGGGCTGAGAAGCAGTTGGAATCTGAAGACATTTTGAAGGTATAGCCAACATATTTGACTGAATTTTTAGAAGTTGGTGCTTTATTTTTTTGTTTTTTATTTTTATTTTATTTATTTATTTATTTATTTTTCCTGAGATGGAGTCTTGCTCTGTCACCAGGCTGGAGTGCAATGGTGCGATCTCAGCTCACTGCACCTTCTGCCTCCCGAGTACTGTTTCCTAAGGGGGTAAAGGAATTTGTCCAAGTTGTGATAAGTGGCTCATCCAAGATTTGAACCCAGGTCTGTCTGTCCCCAAATTCTCAGTTCTTAATTAACCATGTGCATTCATGAAAGTGCACCTGACCCAGCTGCCTGGAATTCCCACCCCCAGTGCCTCCCTGGAAGTCCTCTACCATCTATGACTGAGCCTGAACTCACTCCCTCTGCTGCTATATTCCCAAATGTCATCAGGGTTTGGGTGCTTGGCAACTGCCTTCTGGCAGTTTCTCAGCATCAACGTGTCCTGCCGTAGAGGAGCAAAGGAAAGAAGGAGGCAGATTCCTGCAGAGAGGAGAGAGGTGTGCAAATGCCCTGAGACCACGTGGGCTTCATGACATGTTGCAGAAGGAGCTCAGCCCCTGGAGTCAGACAAACCTGGGTTCAAACTCCAAATCCAGTCCTCATCTGCTGTGTGACCCCAAACAGATTACGCCACCTCTCTGGGCCTCTGTTTCCTCCCCTGACAAATAGAGATAATAATGTTACTGCTCTATCACCCCCAATTATGTTTACAAGAAAAATTTTTTTTTTTTTTTTTTTTTTTTTTGAGACGGAGTGCTGGCCGTCTGTCTCCCAGGCTGGGAGTGCCAGTAGGCCGGATCTCAGCTCACTGCAAGCTCCGCCCTCCTTTGCGTTACGCCATTCTCCTGCCTCAGCCTGCCGGAAGTAGCTGGATACAGAGCGGGGCACCGGCCACTCGCTCCGGCCTAGCTTTTTGTATTTTTTAGTAGAGACGGGGTTTCACCATGTTAAGGGCCAGGATGCGTCTCGCATCCCCTGACCTCGGTTGAATGCGCCGCCGTCCCGGCCTTCCCAAAGTGCTGGGATTACAGGCTTGAGCCACCGCACCAGGCCAACAATTTTTTTTTCAAATGAAATACTCTACCAAAGCCTGAGGTCAGTCATGATTCTTTGAGCCATTCATTTGCAAAGAGAACTTTATTGAGCACATACCATGTGCTGGAACTCGAGGTAGTTGTTGGCACCATAGCCATAAAGCAAGGAAACACAGAGTGCTTGCCCTCATGGGGATCAGAGCCTGGTAGGGAAAACAAGTGCTAACCAAAGTTACAGTCTGATGGGTGTTTATTTTCTTTTTTTTTTTTCAAGACGGAGTCTCGCCCTGTCACCCAGGCTGGAGTGCAGTGGCGTGATCTTGGCTCACTGCAAGCTCCGCCTCCCAGGTTCACGCTATTCTCCTGCCTCAGCCTCCTGAGTAGCTGGGACTACGGGCGCCCGCCACCACGCCCAGCTAAATTTTTTTGTATTTTTTAGTAGAGACGGGATTTCACCGTGTTAGCTAGGATGGTCTCGGTCTCCTGACCTCGTGATCCACCCGCCTCTGCCTCCCGAAGTGCTAGGATTACAAGTGTGAGCCACCGCGCCCAGCCTGATGGGTGTTTCAAAAGCAGCTTCTCTAGTAACCCAAGCAGGGGAATTTGATGTCCTGAACCGTGACATTCCAGCCAGGTCCAAAATAATGGTGGTGGGAGGCCAGGTAAAGTTTCAGGTGGAGCTGATGACCTGCATGCAGCTGAAATTTATTTGCAGCACACTTTGCAGACATTCATTGAGTGCCAGGCTCTATGCTCAGTACACGATGATCATTATCTTGTTCAGCCTTCCCAAGCGCCTTGAAGCTGGTGCTATTTCTATAACCTTTTAAACCAAGGAGAAAACTAAGGTTCAGAGAAGTGACATGATTTGCCTGAGGAAACACAGCTAATAGTGAGAAGAGCCAAGATACAGCAGCAGGAGCCTGTACAGGGAGAAAAAATAAGTGGTAAGTTTGAATTTCTACTGTGCTCCTTCCTACTCTGTGACCTTGGGTGGGCCACTTTGCCTCCATGAGACTCAGTTTCCACATCTGCAAAATGAACCAACTTCATGGGCCTCCTTAGATAGTTTTCAGGGTTAGAAATGCTGCAGGCGGCCGGGCACAGTGGCTCAAGCCTGTAATCCCAGCACTTTGGGAGGTTGAGGCGGAAGGATCACAAGGTCGGGACATTGAGACCATCCTGGCTAACACAGTGAAACCCCGTCTCTACTAAAAATACACAAAAAATTAGCCAGGCGTGGTGGCAGGCATCTGTAGTGCCAGCTACTCCGGAGGCTGAGGCAGGAGAATGGCGTGAACCTGGGAGGCGGAGCTTGCAGTGAGCCGAGATCGCGCCATTGCACTCCAGCCTGGGCGACAGAGCGAGATTCTGTCTCAAAAAAAAAAAAGAAAAAAATGCTGCAGGCAATGCCCAGCTTGGAGTTGGTGGAGTGCTGAGATTGGGAGCTGTTCACAGAGCTGGTGCTGACTTGGTTGTGTGGGGTGTGGGTGGTGAGCCAGTTCTGGGGGGACACCACCATGTGTTTCTGCAGAGAAGGTGGACAGGGATGCACCGAACTCTGTGTTCATCTCCAGGAGGTAACCAGAAGGCAGGGAGAGCGGGCAGGGAGGGCCTGGGACAGCTCTTAGATGGATGCATGGATGTGCTGGCCTGGTGGAGTCTGGATGGGCCACAGGACAGTGGGAAAGGGCATGGGAACCCACTGGGTGGGGGTAACTCAGAACTTTGCTTTATTTACCCCAGCATCAGAACCCTCAGGGTGATGAAGAGCTGAAACAGGCCTTTGGGATTGTGTTTTCCAACCTCCTCAACCTCAAAGTGGGGTAACTGAGGCCCAGAGAGGAGACGGACTTTGCTTAAATCTCACAGTGACTCTGGGCAGAATTGGGCCCAGAATCCAGTGGAGCAGAAGGGTGTTCAGGCTGCCAGAGGATCAACACCACGAGCAGAGGCACAGCTGCCCTTTGGCACTGTGTCCCCGTGCCTGGCACATTAGAGGCACTCAGGTGAGAATTCTTAAGGGAGCGAGTGCTCTGGGAAGAGCACACAGCCTGGGTGTCTGTCTCGAGCTGGAACCTGTCTCTGACAGCCAGCTCTGCCTACCTGGGTAAGTGCCTTTATCTCGCTGAGCATCCGTTTCCCAAAATAAGATCAGAAACCCGTTTGGGAGGTCTCCAAGCAGGGATTTGAACTCAGGTTTACCTGATTCCAGGGCAGTTTTTTACCCTGCACTTTCTCGATTCCTTTATATATCTTATTCTTTCATTCATACACTGATTCATTCATTCATCCAGTCATTTAGAAAATGTTGATTGAGCATCTGCCCTGTGCCAGGCACTGTTCTAGGCTGTGCAAATTCAGCAGTGAATGAGGCAGATGAAGTTTCTGCCCTTGCGGAACTTAAATTCTCGAAGAGAGAAACAGATGGCCAACAAATCAACAAATAAAATGGGAATAGTGGTAGACTGGGTGCGGCGGCTCACCCCTGTAATCCCAGCACTTTTGGAGGCCGAGGCGGGCAGATCACTTGAGGTCAGAAGTTCAAGACAACATAGTGAAACCCCTTCTCTACTAAAAATAGAAAAATTAATCAGACGTGGTGGCGGGCGCCTGTAATCCCAGCTACTTGGAAGGCAGAGGCAGGAGAATGGCTTGAACCCGGGAGGCGGAGGTTGTGGTGAGCCGAGATTGTGCCATTGCACTCCAACCGGGGCCACAAGAGCAAAACTCTGTCTAAAAAAAAAAAAAGAATGGGAATAGTGGTGAATGCCCTACAGGAACTAAGATAGGGGATGGGATTGGGGAGGGGTCTGCCTTAGACAGTATGGTCAGGAAAGGAGATGACATTTTATGTGAACCCTAAGAGAAGCAGCAGCCTGCTATGCAAAGGACCTGAACAAATAATTGATAAAATGGGAAGCATGGAGCTCAGATAAAATGGGAAGCAGGCCTCAGACCTCCAAAAGACAAGGTGAGGAGGGGGAAGGAAAGTAGGTATCAAAACATCCCAAACAGCCCGAAAGGCCTTGTGGGGAGCAATGCAGCCCTTTTGGGGCACCTACACCCAGGTCACCTTGGTCACCTTGGACCTCTTCCCCTCTGGTCGCCTCTGCCTTCCAGGTGAAGCAGATCATGGAGGAGGCTGTGACACGCAAGTTTGTCCACGAAGACAGCAGCCACATCATCTCCTTCTGTGGTGAGTCTGTGGCCTGGGAAAGTGGCTTGTTTCTCTGTGGGCTGCCTCAGGGAAGTGGCATCTTTGAGCCACTGTTTTGCTTTATGACTCTGAAGTTAGTTTTGGATTCCAAAGGGGGACTCCACTAGAGAATTTGAAAATACAGAACAGTGTAGATAAATAATTAAAAGTGACTTCTGTACCCCATGAAGAGGTCAGTATGGTTAACACCGGAGGAGTTGATTGTCTTCCCCTCCCCGTGGGCACCGTTCACACTGACCATGCCTCCAGTGACACACGATCTTGCGTCTGAGGAATGGGCTCCCTGTCCATCATTCTGCCTGTGGCTATTGCTAGGTAAAGGGAGAGGGTACATGGGGACTTTTTTAAAAAGGGAACTAAGAGCCCGTGACATAGCCTGAAGGATCATGTCCATCTAGCTCAGCAAAGCAGGCAGGCCCAGGGCAGCGTGGCTCAGACATGTCTCTTTGAACCAGCTCTGCTCACAAGCTTCCAGAAATAACCCCATGGCCAGGCTCTTGCTGTACTTTAAGAATGGCTAGAGATGGGTTCTGAATGTCTCTGAGGTCAGGATAATCAGTGTGTACATAGAAGTGGGAGTCGGCCGGGCGCGGTGGCTCAAGCCTGTACTCCCAGCACTTTGGGAGGCCGAGACGGGTGGATCATGAGGTCAGGAGATCAAGACCATCCTGGCTAACATGGTGAAACCCCGTCTCTACTAAAAATACAAAAACTAGCCAGGCGAGGTGGCGGGCGCCTGTAGTCCCAGCTGCTCGGGAGGCTGAGGCAGGAGAATGGCATAAACCCGGGAGGCGGAGCTTGCAGTGAGCTGAGATCCGGCCATTGTACTCCAGCCTGGGCGACAGAGCAAGACTCCGTCTCAAAAAAAAAAAAAAAAAAAAAAAGAAGTGGGAGTCTTTCTATCTCCCTGAAAATGTCTTAATTTAATAATTGGAGTGTCTCATAATGAAGTACATGTTCGAATTCCCCTCCCGTGATCTTGGTCCTGTGGAGAGGCCTGAGCTAGGACAGCTGGCCAGCCCATTAGCTGCCGTCCAAATGGCTGGGGGCACCACCCCACGGGGCCCACAACATGCTGAGCACACACCGTGTCCCGGGAGGCCACGGACCTCAGTTCACCCCCTTTTCAGCCAGGCAGACCTGGATCCACCTCTGCCACTTTCTTGCATTGACTTTGAGCAAGATCTTTTTATTTTTTCTTTTTTTGAGACAGGATCTTATTCTGTCACCCAGGCTGGAGTGCAGTGGCGCAATCACAGCTCACTGCAGCTTCAACCTCCTAGGCTCAAGCGTTCCTCCCACCTCAGCTTCCCGAGTAGCTGGGACCACAAGTATGTGCCACTACACCTGGCAAATTTTTAAATTTTCTGTAAAGACGGAGTCTTACCATGTTGTCAGGGCTGGTCTTGAATTCCTAGGTTCAAACATTCCTCTCTCCTTGGCCTCCCAAAATGAAGATCTTATTTTTATAAGTGGGATGTCTTTATGTAAACATATAGCTGTACACGCATACACACACACATAATTAGATACATGTATGTATGTGTATATATACATATATTTGTATTCCCAGCTTTTTATGTGTTCCCAAATATTTTTATTTCCAAATAAAATTGTATGCATGTCCATCTTAAGACTTGCTAGCATACTTACCAATTAACTTAGAGGAATAAAAGTGATAAAAATAGTATAATAATTCGGTAGCTCTACTCAAAAGTATTTGGGTGGGAGAAATTTGATGGCACTAAATGAACCCGAAGAATCTCCTTGAGGTTTCTTTTGTCCATTGTTTCTTATAAGCCATTGCCAGGAAGGATTAAACAATGTCTACAAAGCCTGAATAGACAGCTCACTTACATCACCATAAGCAAATGAAAAGTACTGCATATGTAAGTTAAAAGTAAGATATCTAAGAGATCGTCTCCTGGAATGTTTTAAATCTGTGGGCAGAGTAGGCAATATTTGATCATTCATTCAAAACAGACTGTTTTCTAACGCAAAAAAACAAAACAACAAAAAAAAAACCCAAAATGATGAGACCCAAACTTGTCAATGTTTCTCCTTGCACATAGCATAACCTTGGTCAAGCTCTGCCCCCTGAGAGCGCTGGTTTGCTCTTTAGAGCTCTTACTTCATGGGTTTTGTCAGAAGAATTAGGAAAGGTAAATCTTTTTTTTTTTTTTTGAGACGGAGTCTTGCTCTGTTGCCCAGGCTGGAGTACAGTGGCCGGATCTCAGCTCACTGCAAGCTCCGCCTCCTGGGTTTACGCCATTCTCCTGCCTCAGCCTCCGGAGTAGCTGGGACTACAGGCGCCCGCCACCTCGCCCGGCTAGTTTTTTGTATTTTAGTAGAGACGGGGTTTCACCGTGTTAGCCAGGATGGTCTCAATCTCCTGACCTCATGATCCACCCGTCTCGGCCCCCCAAAGTGCTGGGATTACAGGCTTGAGCCACCGCGCCCGGCCTGGAAAGGTAAATCTTAACAATTATCCGACACTCAGCAGATGCCTAATAAGGAGTACTTCTTATATAATCACTTTTTCAATAAATGTTGATTGTGCACCTATACAAGTGTGAGCTCCCCATCTCTGGGCTAAGACAGAGGGTAAGAAGATTGAGAGGGCTCTCCAAGGTTCCTGTGTCTTGACAGAAGCTCTGGGACATGCTGGGTGCTGGGGAGCATGGGCAGGGCAGGGCCTGCTGACTGCCATGTCCCCACAGCGGCTGTGGAGGCCTGTGTCCTGCACGGGCTTCGGCGGCGGGCAGCCGGCTTTCTACGCAGCAACAAGATCGCAGCCCTCTTTATGAAAGTGGGCAAGAGTTTCCCGCCGGCTGAGGATCTGAGCCGCAAGGTGCAAGACCTGGAGCAGCTGATTGAGAGCGCGTGAGTGCAAAGTGTGGGGCACAGGTGGGAGCAGCTCCCCAGAGAATAGTCCACCGTCCTCCCTGGGCCCCAAGAGAACCTGCACCCCCGGGCACTCCCTTCACTCCCCATCCTGCTCCTCAAACCCACCAGACTCTTTCTCACCCCAGGGTCTTTGCACGTGCCTCACCCTCCACCAGGCTCACCCATCTGATCATCCGTAGCTGCTTTCTTGCCATCATTCAGACCTTCTGTTAGCTCAGAAAATTCCACCCCTCACTCCATGTTCTCTTCCATATCACCCTGTTTATTTTCCTCCCAGTTGTTGTTGATTGGCCATCTGTAGTTATTCCCATCAGGTTTGTTTGATTGTTGTCTATCTCACTTGATGCTGAACTCCATGAGAGCAGGCAACTAGATCTGTTTTCTCTCATTATGTCTCAAGCATCTGGGCCAGTGTCTAGCACCTGGTAGATACCCAAGAAACAACTGTTGAGTGAGAGCCTACTGGGAGCCATGGCCCATTCTAAATGCAAGGCAGCCAAAGTTTGATAGAACCAATATGGTCTCTGCGTGGACCAGACGCAAGGGCCTCATATCAATAGGCATATTGTAACACATTCAAATACACTGATTAGAAGTTTAAAAAAACCCGGCTGGGTGTGGTGGCTCACGCCTGTAATCCCAGCACTTTGGGAGGCCGAGGCAGGTGGATCACCTGAGGTCAGGAGTTTGAGACCAGCCTGGCCAACATGGTGAAACCCCATCTCTACTAAAAATATATAAGTTAGCCAGGCATGGTGGCAGGCGCCTATAATCCCAGCTACTTGGGAGGCTGAGGCAGGAGAATTGCTTGAACCTGGGAGACGGAGGTTGCAGTAAGCTGAGATCGTGTCATTGCACTCCAGCCTGGGCAACAGGTGAGACTCCTTTTCAAAAAAGAAGTTAAAAAAAAAAACAAAACCTTATATTGAATTATATATATATACTTTGAAGGGGAGAGGTGGCTTTCCTCCCTCGTCTTGGTGGCTGGTGGTATGTGTTGGGGGAGGCTCATGGACGGAATGTGTGCATGTGAGCACCTTCAGCCAGAGCCACTCCATGGGAGGTCTTGTCTGCACAGCCAAATCCCCAGTCTACACTACAGCCTGGTCAGGGATGACAAATTTGGTTTCAACTCTTAGCAACAAATTTGGTGCTAGTGGCTTCCCAGAGGAATATGCTGTGGTTCTGAAGCTGTGATTGGGTGTTCTGGGGAAAAGCACATAGATTGATTGGTCATGTCTGTCAAGGGCAAAGGCAGGGAAGACATAAGCATGTCCTATGTTTGCAGTCT
The DNA here is from genome assembly GCF_001698545.2 of Rhinopithecus bieti. Taxonomy (NCBI): domain Eukaryota; kingdom Metazoa; phylum Chordata; class Mammalia; order Primates; family Cercopithecidae; genus Rhinopithecus; species Rhinopithecus bieti. The sequence continues at coordinate 54,489 of NW_016830474.1, forward strand.
CTACTGTGGGTGGTCACTCCACTTCACTGGATGAGAATGGCCCTTTCCTTGCGTTTCAGGCCCTGCCTGCCCAGGGCTGCTGGCCAGAACGGTATGGTGGTCAGAGCTCAGGATTTGGCTCTGTCAACTCCCATTTGGAATGACTTCTCAGCCAACTGGTCTTTGAGTACCTTCCAGTCCATCTGCTAAGTTCCCAGGTGTTTGCAGATAACTTCTTAAAGGATTAGATTTGTCATCCTCCTAATGGAGGAATTAGAGATGCCTGTGCAAGTGGTAAGGGAGAAGCATTTATTCATATATACAATCACTCATTCATAAACTCGTCCCTCCTCTCCCCGTTTTTTTCCTCTTTTCTTTCTCTTTTCTTCTCTCTCTCTTTCGCGATGGATCCCGCCCTCCTCGCCTTGCCGCCGCCTGGCGTCGCTGGCGATCTCGCCTCACGCCAGCCTGGCCTCCCAAGGTTTATGTCCTTCTCCTGCCTCAGCCTCCCAAGTAGCGGGCCACAGGCCCACGCACCTCGCCGGCATACAGTTTTTTGTATTTTTTAGTAAGAGACAGGTTCCCCCGTGTTAGTCAGATGGTCTGCGATCTCCTGCCCCTCGTGATCCGCCGCCTCGGCCTCCCAGAGTGCTGGGATTACAGGCTTAAGCCACCGCGCCCGGCCTCATTCATAAACATTTACTAAGCCTCCTCTATATGTCAGCTACTGTGCTGGACCCTGGAGATATAGACACGAAGAGGGCCCATGCTTGCCACATGGTAGACTCTCAGTAAGTATTTTATTAAAAAAAAAAAAAAATGAGTTGCGGTCGGGAGTTGGAGACCAGCCTGACCAACATGGAGAAACCCCATCTCTACTAAAAGTACAAAATTAGCTGGGCATGGTGGTGCATGCCTGTAATCCCAGCTACTCAGGAGGCTGAGGCAGGAGAATCGCTTGAACCTGGACGGCAGAGGTTGCGGTGAGCCGAAATTGTGCCATTGCACTCCAGCCTGGACAACAAGAGTGAAACTCTATCTCAAAAAACAACAAAAAAATAAGTTGTCAATTTCATATCCTCAAGATCACAGCATGGAGGGGAAGACAGAAAAGTGAGCAGGGAGCTCAGCTCCAGAGGCTGACAGAGCACAGACCAGCTTTGATTGGTCCAGGAGAGCTTCCTGTATGTAAGAGGCGAAGCCCTTGCTGAGACCTAAACAGTGAGAGGGATTAGCCTGGGAATGGGTGGGGAGGGAACCTGGAAGAAGCGGCAGCCCAGGGAAAGGCTTCAGATGAGACTCTGGTGCCCTCAGGCATCTGCACATACCTCTGTCTGGCTGGATCATGGAGTGATAAGGGTTAGTGGTAAGGAGATTGCTGGAGAGATGAGTGGGGCAAGGTCTTGGAGCTCTCTGCGGTCATGTTGAAGAGCTTGCTTCCCAAGTGCACTGGAGACCCAATGAAGGATCTACACTCCAGGACTCTTTTTGGCCAGCACTCCTTTCCAGGAGAGAGAGACGGGGGGATATCAGTATGAGAATCTGGCTTACCCTTTGGCAGTGTAGGAAAGTGTCTGTTTAACCACATCTGCACACTCATTGGATATTATTATTTTTTTAACTCCTGACCAACTTGCTAGCAGCAATATGGGCTCTTGTGATTTAGCTGCCATTCCTTCATTTTCCCGAGAGATTGAACGTTCTCCCATTTGCCAATTAGTCCTGTGTGGATTTGTTCTTGTGAGTATTTATTCCTCTCTTTTATTGGTCTTGAAGGAGAAACCAGATCCAGGGCCTCCAGGAGAATGTGCGGAAGTTGCCGAAGCTGCCCAGCTTGTCCCCACTTGCCATCAAGCATCTGTGGATTCGCACGGCCTTGTTTGAGAAGGTCCTGGACAAAATTGTGCATTACCTTGTGGAAAACAGCAGGTGAGAGGGAAAGACCCAACACCTGGCCATGCTCTGCCCCCACCTGCTGGCCGTCGTGGGAATTGCATCCCCTCACACAAAGCTGCTTTCTTTTTCTCTTTGACAGCCACTAAGTTTGAAAGTGATTAAATGCTTGGAACCTTGGGTAGATTCAAGAGCTTAATGGCAGTGCAAGGTCTTCGGATTTAGGGTGGAGTATGGGGATCCTGAGTTTCTTCCTTCTCCTGTGGATTACTCCACTCAATCACTGTGTAGCCGTAGAAAGTTGCTTAGCCTCTCTGTGCCTGTTAATCTCTTTTGGTAAATGACATGGGGATTCTGATACTCCAGAGAAGTGAGAAGGGAATTTGGTGAATACGCAGCATTTTGAAAATGCATGTTGAGCCTTTCTACATTTTCTCCACTAGCTTAGATTAATCTGATGTGAAAGTTTTATAGTATGAACCCTCTTGGGTAACCATTCATCCATGCATTCATTCATCCAGCAAATATTTAATGAGGACCTGCTGTGTACTGGTACTAACTGAGACATCAGGGATACAGTGGTGTTGCCTGTTATGTTAGAGTTTGTACATCATCTCAAGAGCCATGGAAGAATTTATCACCTGACACTCCTCATGGCCAGCATGCCTCTCCAGCCCCCAAGAGGTGGCAGGAAGGGTCGGGGGAGGGGAGAGAGAGAGAGAGAGTAATATCTCAGAATCTCCCCATCTTTCAGAATATAAAAGTGCTGGCTTAACCACATCTTCACACAGTGGATGTTTTTGTTATCATTCTTTGCCCCTTTGCAAGGAAAATATGCATGAAAGTGGAGAGAAAAGTCCCTCTTCTCACGAAGTTCAGGTGCTTGCAAGGAAAACCAGCAAACAGTCATGGTGATAATACGTGATGGATGTTCCAAGGGGGCGTGGTGGTGTTGATAATGTTCTCCTGGTGGTTAGGGAAAGTGTCCTGGATGGCGCAACATTTGAAGAGCACGGAGGCATTAGCCAGGTGATGGGATGGGGAACAAAGTGTTTCTGGTGGAGGGAATAGCAGGTGCAGAGGCCTAGAGACAGGAGAGAAAATACAAGAAATCCAAGCTCTGGATCTCCAGTTCACTATTTACCTTGCAGTAATAACATGTCTCTGCCTCCTGCCCCATGAAGGTTTCTGGGCCTCTTTAATTATTGCTTTTGGCATATGACCTTGAGCATATGACCTGCTGATTAAGTTGGTCAAAGGGAATTAGTAATTTATTTGAGAAGCAATGTCAACCTGCTTTCTTTTCATTTCAACTTTTTATTTTTAATTTAGATTTACATAGAAGTTGCAAAATTAGTACAGAGAGTACTAATTGCCTAACCTCAATGATAACGTTTTACATACCCATAGTGCCATGATCAAAACCAGGAAATTGACATTGATACAATACTATTAACTAACCGCAAAACGTTTTTGGATTTCATCAATTTTTATACGTACTCAATTTTTTTATACAGTTCTATGACACTTTAACACATGTATAGTTTCACATAACCCACACCACCATCAGGATACAGAATTATTCCAAAATAAACCTCATCACCCCAAAGAAACTCCCTTCAGCTTCTTTTTTTTTTTTTTTTTTTTAAGATGGAGTCTTGCTCTGTAGCTCAGGCTGGAGTGCAGTGACGTGATCTCGGCTCACTGCAAGCTCTGCCTCCTGGGTTCCTGCCATTTTCCTGCCTCAGCCTCCCGAGTAGCTGGGACTACAGGGGCCCACCACCACGCCCGGCTAATTTTTTTTTTTTTTTTTATTTTTAGTAGAGACGGAGTTTAACCATATTAGTCAGGATGGTCTTGATCTCCTGACCTCGTGATCCGCCTGCCTCAGCCTCCCAAAGTGCTGAGATTACAGGCTTGAGCCACCACGCCCGCCCCCTTCAGCTACTTTTTACAGTTACACCTCGGTTCCAACGCTACCTGCTAATTTTTAAATTTATTTTTATTTTTTGAGACGGTGTCTGACTCTGTTGCCAAGGCTGGAGTGCAGTGGCGCAGTCTTGACTCACTGCAACCTCAGTCTCCCATGGTCAAGTGATTCTCATGCCTCAGCCTCCCAAGTAGCTGGTTTTACAGGCATGCACCACCACTCCTGACTAATTTAGTGTTTTTAGTAGAGACAGGGTTTCACCATATTGGGCAGACTGGTCTCAAACTCCTGGCCTCAGGTGATCCTCCCACCTTGGCGTCCCAAAGTGCTGGGATTACAGGCATGAGCCACTGTGCCTGGTTATTTTTTATTTATTTATTTATTTATTTATTTATTTATTTATTTATTTATTTTTTGAGACGGAGTCTGGCTCTGCCGCCCAGGCT
>NW_016830474.1:62192-89609 GCF_001698545.2 Rhinopithecus bieti
TCTCGGCCTCCCAAAGTGCTGGGATTACAGGTTTGAGCCACCGCGCCCGGCCTTTTATTTATTTTGAGACCCCTACCTACTCATTTTTGAGGCAGCATGTTCAAGGGTTTTGATCATATAATTCTGCTGATTTTTAGAAACTGAGTGGTGGCAAAGTGAAAAGTTTCTTGATGTGTTATCTTCAGAGTTGATGCCAAAATGCACAACCTTGATATTGAATTAAGTCCAGAGCATGTCAATTCTGGCTCATACAATATTCCAGTTGATGGAAGACTCTTAGGGGGTAAGATTACAATGATGTTGCCACCATTTCGTGAGAATTTCCTGATGTTGGGCTCTGTGCTGTGCTATATAAGCAAGTTGTCATTGAATCCTTCCAACAGCCCAGGCATTTGAGTTCTCTACTTCCTCCCATTTTACAGCTGAGGACCAAAGCTCAGAGAGGGGTCTCACTTGCCCAGCGACACAAAGCAAGACAGGGAGTGGCATAGCTGGGCTCCCACCCACTCTGTGTCACTCCAGATCCCATGTCCTGTACTTTCTGCTGTATGCTGGCAAGAGTTGAGGCAGGTGGGCTCAGCCCAAGCCTGTATCTGCCTGCCGTGTGGCCTCCAGCAACTAAATCACTTACCCTCTATTGGGAGAACCCACTCCCGATGTTTAACGTGGGTTCTTTTCTATTTCCTAAGTGTCTCGGCTGGGTTGAGAAATAAAGGGAAAGAGCACAAGAGAGAGAAATTAAAGCTGGGTGTCTGGGGGAGACATCACATGTCGGCAGGATCCGTGATGTTCCCTGAGCCGTAAAAGCAGCAAGTTTCTATTAGCGATTTTCAAAAGGGGAGGGAGTGCACAAATAGGGTGTGGGTCACAGAGATCACATACTTTACAAAGCAATAAAATTTTACAAAGCAATAAAATATCACAAAGCAAATGGAGGCAGGGCGAGATCACAGGACCACCGGATGAGGTGAAATTAAAATTGCTAATGAAGTTTCGGCAGGCAATGTTGTTGATAACATCTTATCAGGAAACTGGGTTTGAGAGCAGGCGACCCGTCTGACCAAAATTTATTAGGCGGGAATTTTCCTCCACCTAATAAGCCTGGGAGCGCTACAGGAGACCGGGGCTTATTTCATCCCTTCGGCTTCAACCATCAAAGATGGGACACCTTGAAAGGGGCCGTCTATAAGCCTACCTTCAGGGCGCATTCTCTTTCTCAGGGCTGTTCCTTGCTGAGAAAAAGAATTCAGCGATATTTCTCTTATTTGCTTATGAAAGAGGAGAAATATAGCTCTGTTCCATCCGGCTCACCGGCGGCCAGTTCAAAGTTGCCTCTCTCGTTCCCTGAACATCACTGTTACCCTGTTCTTTTTTTAAGATGCCCAGATTTCATATTGTTCAAACACACATGCTCTACAAACAATTTGTGCAGTTGATACAATCACAGGGTCCTGAGGCAACATTCATCCTCCTCAGCTTACAAAGAAGATGACAGGATTAAGAGATTAAAGACAGGCATAGGAAATCACAAGGGTATTGATTGGGGAAGTGATAATTGTCCATGAAATCGTCACAATTTATGTTCAGAGATGACAATAAAGACAGGTGTAAGAAATTATAAAAGTATTAATTTGGGGAACTAATAAATGTCCATGAAATCTTCACAATGTATGTTCTTCTGCCGCGGCTTCAGCCGGTCCCTCCGTTTGGGGTCCCTGACTTCCCACAACACCCTCTCTGGGCCTGAGATCCCTTGGGAGGTCAGAACAAGGTCCTTTCCAATCCTGAAATTGTTTGTTTCTAGACTGTATGATTTTTCAAGGAATTAGAAACCGCTACACAATAACTCAGTTGTGGAAACATTCAACACAAACATTGTATTGATGGTGTATTAGTTCATTGTGATGCTGCTGATAAAGCTATGCCTGAAACTGGGAACAAAAAGAGGTTTAATTGGATTTAAAGTTTCACATGGCTGGGGAGGCCTCAGAATCATGGCAGGAGGCAAAAGGCACTTCTTACATGGTGGTGGCAAGAGAAAAATGAGGAAGAAGCAAAAGCAGAAACCTCTAATAAACCCATCATATCTCGTGAGACTTATTCACGATCACAAGAATAGCATGGGAAAGACCGGCCCCCATGATTCAATTACCTTCCTCTGGGTTGCTCCCACAATGTGGGAAGTCTGGGAGATACAATTCAATTTGGGATTTGGGTGGGGACACGGCCAAACCATATCAGATGACATCACTTGTTATTCTTCACAGCCAAATCCCAGGGGGCATTTTTGAGCATCTCAGGCCAGTGCTCTCAATATTAGTTATCAAGGCAGGAAAGCTTGTTATACAGCTTTTCAGTACCCACTGCTGCTAAAGCAGCATTTGGTTGCCCCAGTAATAGAAGGGCAGACATCATCTGAGCCTCTAAGTCACTTCCTGTCTCAAATGGAAGATGTGGTAGAGGCAGATAGAGTCAACCAGGCCTCCGCAACCTATTAATTATTATTTCTGTTACTGTTATAAAGGCTCTATCATGACCATGTGTTAAGGAGGTACATGCTGAGCACTCTGCTAAATGCTTTTAATTTTTTGTTTCTCTTGAAAGTCCTTCCAATAGGCTGGGCATAGTGGCTTATGCCTGTAATCTCAGTGCTTTGGAGGCCAAGGTGGTGGGATCACTTGAGGCCAGGAATTCAAGACCAGCCTGGGCAACATAATAAGACCCTGTCTCTACAAAAAATTAAAAAATTAGCCAGGTCTGGTGGCACATGCCTCTAGCCCCAGCTAATCGGGAGGCTGAAGTGGAAGGATCGCTTGAGCCCAGGAGTTGGAGGTTACAGTGCACTTTGATTGTGCCACTGCATTCCAGCCTGGGTGACAGAGAAGGACCTTATCTTTAAAAACAAAAAAAAAGAGTCCTTCTGTCAGCCCTATGAGCTACATTATTATTATCCCCATTTTACAGATGGGGCAGCTGAGGCTTTGGGTGGTAACCGAGTGACACTGGGGATTGAACTCTCGTCTGTGGATAGTGCGTCCTCTGCTGGTCTCCATCCAAACCTGCATATTCTCTCCTCTTGCTAGTAAATACTATGAGAAGGAAGCTCTCCTGATGGACCCTGTGGACGGCCCCATCCTTGCGTCTTTGTTGGGTAAGTGGTCCTGTGACCACTTCTAGATGTAGCTGAGCTTCATCTAGACCCCTGGTCTTGAGTCTCAGGGGCAACTCCTCTGGGACTCTCTTACCCCGTCCAGCCTCGCCCATCAAAATGCACGCTGTCCTGGCAGGCTGGAAGAGGGTAGTGAGGTGGTAAATGAGCGGGAGGACTTTCCGGGGCAGTGGGTTCCCAGCTCCCACATGCCCCTCAGTGGGGCCCTGTGCCCTAGAGTACACCAAGATGAAGACTGCAGATCACTTCTGGACCGATCCCTCGGCTGACGAACTTGTCCAGAGGCACCGCATCCACAGCTCCCATGTGCGGCAGGACTCGCCCACCAAGCGTCCCGCGCTCTGTGTGAGTGGGGTGGACAGTGGGGCTGTGGGAGGGACCTTGCATGGGGGTAGGAAACAGGGTAGGAGCCCTCAAGGTCACCTCAGGCCTCATCCCTCTGTCTCCCTTCATGCTCTACCAGATCCAGAAGAGGCATTCCAGTGGCAGCATGGACGACCGGCCATCCCTCTCTGCCCGCGATTATGTGGAGTCCCTGCATCAGAACTCCCGTGCCACCCTGCTCTATGGCAAAAACAACGTTCTGGTTCAGCCGGTGAGAGGTTATCTTGGGCCCAGATCTTGCACTGAGGGTCTCACTCCAGGTTATGGAGGAAGAGGCCTCTCTGGCTCCAGGTTGCCAATCCATTCATCCATTTATCCACTCACCCATGCACATATCCATCCGCCCAACATTCATTCATGCGTCAGTCTATACGTACATCCCCCCATCCTTACATCCATCCATTCATCCACCCATTGTTACATCCATCCATCCACCCATTGTCACATCCATCCATACACCTATCTTTTTTATTTTTGAGATAGAGTCTCGCTCTGTCGCCCAGTCTGGCGTGCAGTGGCACGATCTCAGCTCACTGCAAGCTCTGCCTCCCGAGTTCACGCCATTTTCCTGCCTCAGCCTCCCGAGTAGCTGGGACTACAGGCGCCTGCCACCTCGCCCAGCTAATTTTTTGTATATTTAGTGGAGACGGGGTTTCACCATATTAGCCAGGATGGTCTCGATCTCCTGACCTCGTGATCCACCCGCCTCGGCCTCCCAAAGTGCTGGGATTACAGGCATGAGCCACCACGCCCGGCCAATCCACCCATCTTTACATTCATTTATCCACCCATCTTACATCCATCCATCCATCCATTCATCCATTTGTCCATTTATTTTCCCGTCCATCTCTTCACTCACCTGCATACTCAGGCTTCTATCCATCTGTTCACTCTTGTTCTCACTCATTGATTCAGCAAACATTTCCATGGACCTGCTGTGTGCTAAGTGCATATGGTGTCAAGATCTTCATTCTCATGACCAATATTTCTTGATGCTTCCCTATGTGTCAGGCACTGTGCAAAATGTTTTCAACTGTATTAACTCTTAAACCTCCCAACGACCCTTTGAGGCATGTACCATTATTTCAGGCCTCAGTATTATCAGATGGTAATACTGAGGGCTATACAGGTGAAGTAAGGTGCAGACAGTTATTATGTGAATTCAGGCCAGCTGGTGCCAGAGTCAGTGCCATCACTCAGTCACCTTCTCTGCCCCATCACAAGGCTAGGCTGCAGGGATGGGTGGTAGATGAGGCATATATAGTTCCTGCCTTCATGCAGCGTCCCCTTTGGCTGTATCCTCCCTAGGGCCATTTGGTTGCATGGTCATTGTGGTGTTTGGGCTCTCAGCAGGAGGAAGCAAAGGGAAAACCATCAGCCACTCCATTCTCTGTAGTCAGTTTTAATCACTGAGTGACCTTGAGCAAGTCACTTTTCCCTCTGAGCCTCCATATCTGCATCACAATGGGTATAAAATCCGATTGCTGCAAATCTAAGAAGCCACTAATTTAAGATACACCGTTTTCTTTTTTTTTTGTTTTCAGACGGAGTCTCACTCTGTCGCCCAGGCTGGAGTGTAGTGGCACGATCTCGGCTGACTGCAAGCTCCACCTCCCGGGTTCACGCCTTTCTCCTGCCTCAGCCTCCCACGTAACTGGGACTACAGGCACCCGCCACCACGCCCGGCTAATTTGTTATATTTTTAGTAGAGACGGGGTTTCACCGTGTTAGCCGGGATGGTATCCATCTCCTGACCTCGTGATCCGCCCACCTTCACCTCCCAAAGTGCTGGGATTACAGGCGTGAGCCACTGGGCCCAGCCTAAGATACACCGTTTCTTAACGTAATCTAAACAAATTAAAAATGCTATTTAGAGGGCCGAGTGTGGTGGCTCATGCCAGTAATCCCAGCACTTTGGAAGGCTGAGGCAGGAGGATCACAAGTTCAGGAGTCCAAGACCAGCTTGGCCAATGTAGTGAAACCCTGTCTCTACTAAAAATAGAAAAAAATAGCTGGGTGTGGTGGCACGTGCCTGTAGTCCCAGCTACTTGGGAGACTGAGGCAGAATTGCTTGAACCCAGGAGGTGGAGGTTGCAGTGAGTCGAGATTGCACCATTGCACTCCAGACTGGGAAACAGAGCGAGACTCTGTCTCAAAAAAAAAAAAAAAAACGCGATTTAGATTATTACATACAGTGTTTTTGTTTTGTTTTGTTTTGTTTTGCTACTTAAAAAATTTAGCTTATGCTTTTTGAAAGAGGTCTTTGAAACTTACATGGATGTAGTTTTGTTTTTTAATCTATATCACTTTTATAAGTAACACACAGGGAAAATGCCATTGAAATAAGATATTCTTCAAACTTCTTCCAGTTCAGAGTTCCATCCTCTGTATCACTTTTCGACTTAGTCATCAGTGCCCTCATTTTTCCACACATTGTTTTCTGTTCCATCAAGAGGAGGAGTTAACAATCATCTGCACCTCTACTTGTTTTTGCAAATAAAGTTTTATTGGGATACAGCTACAGCCTATGACTGCTTTCAGGCCTTGCTGGCAGAGTTGAGTGGTTGCAGCTGAGCTTGTATAGCTTACAAATCCAAAAAATATTTCCTATTTGTCCCTTTACACAAAAAGTTTGGTGGTCCCTGATCCAGGAGCACAGGAAGTGCAGCATTTCTTGCAAGAATGTCCACTCTCATCTCGGGGATGTTTTTTGTTTTTTGTCTTTTTTGTTTTTTGTTTTTTTTTGAGACAAGGTCTCACTGTCACCCAGGCTGGAGTGCAGTGGTGTGATCATGGCTCACTGTAGCCTCAAACTCCTGGGCTCAAGCAAGCCTCCCACCTCAGCCTCCTGAGCAGCTGGGACTATAGGTGTGTACCATCATGCCTGGCTAATTTTTGAGTTTTTTTTTGTAGAGATGGGGTCTTGCTACATTGTCCAGGCTAATGTAAAACTCCTGGGCTCAGGTAATTGTCCCACCTCAGCCTCCCAAACCTCTGGGATTGCAGGCGTGAGCCACTGCACCCAGGCTGTGATGGTTCTTAAGTCCTGTAAAGTGTTTGGTTGTTGCTTTACAAGAAAATCTTGGCTGGGCGCAGTGGCTCATGCCTGTAATCCTAGGACTTTGGGAGGTCAAGGCAGGTGGATCACCTGAGATCAGGAGATTGAGACCAGCCTGGCCAACATGGTGAAACCCCATCTCTACTAAAAAAAAATACAAAAATTGGCTGGGCGTGGTGGCAGGTGCCTGTAATCCCAGCTACTTGGGAGGTTGAGGCAAAAGAATCACTTGAACCTGGGAAGCAGATGTTGCAGTGAGCCGAAATCGCACCACTGCCCTCCAGTCTTGGCAACAGAGCAAGACTCCATCTCAAAAAAAAAAAAAAAAAAGAAGAAGAAAGACAATCTGGACTTGTGGGCTTCCCTGCAGGGATGAATACGTGCCTGCCTTGCCAGCATCACGCAGGCACTCTACTGCTCCATTCCTAGCCTTCACATGTGCACAGTAGGTTTTCCATTCAAAGATGAATCGCAGTCAAATCTTTTTGAAGACATTTAAAATAGCACCTACATTCCACATGTGCAATAACAACCGTGTCCAAAACTTAATTGAAATGACGACGCTTTGAACGGCTGTTCAGTCAGGCAGGACAGCCACGTCACAGTTATGATTAGAAGACCCACCCCCATTTCAGGTACATGAAAACGTGAACAATCAAGATGCGTGTCTTTGGATTGATGAAATACTGCACTGCTCCTCCCTTGGGGTTGTAAGTGCGTGGGTTAAATCAAGACAGTGTGTGTGAAGGCTGAGCCGTGCTCAGGACACATTTGGTGCTCAGTAAATGTTGGGGTGAATTTGGTGGGGGGATGGTGACATCGCCCTCCCCACACACCCACCTGGGATAAAACAAAGCCGGTGAGAATTCCTGTAGGTAAATCTAGGGGAGAAAAGGGACCGGCTACTGGGCGGGAGTGTAGCAGGGGTCTTTGGGAGGAGGTTTCTGAGTATTGTCTCTGGGAAGGGCCCTAGAGCCCAGCTGCCATCTGTTTCTCCCTTAAGCCTGGCCAAGATAAATGCCTTCTGTTTTGAAAAGCATGATTTTCAGTGGGGCAGGGCCTCCTTCCTGGCTCTGAAGGAACCTGGGGTCAGGGACCCTCGAGATCAGAAGGAAGTCAGAGTGTGAAAGTGATGGGAGTGGGAGGCTTTTACAGCTGGATGATGTAGAACCCATCCTGGGAGGTTGGCTGCAAATGGCTTTACTTAGCAAGGCCACCTGGAAGGAGGCTTTAGAGTCTTCCACGTGGCCAGGGCCTTGAAGGGATTAACCCAACCTCTTAGTTCCGATTATGTGTTCTTGAGTCAAATGGGCCAGGGCCTATGTCCACAGTGACTCCAGCACCACGGCCAGACCTGAGTCCTCCTCTCTCTGCAGAGGGACGACATGGAGGCTGTGCCAGGGTACCTGTCCCTGCACCAGACGGCTGACGTCATGACCTTGAAGTGGACCCCCAACCAGCTGATGAACGGGTCTGTGGGGGACCTGGACTATGAGAAGAGGTAGGGCACTGCGTCTGCTGTGTGTCCCTTGGGTCCTTCCACTCCCCTTGGCACAAGGAAGTTCCTCCCCGGGAGAGGGGAGGCTTGTATCCAGCCCCTGCTTCTGCCCACTCTTCTGCCTTCTTGTTAGGGTCACTTGGCTCAGCCTCCCTGCAGCTGTGGCCTCCTGGGAAACTCAAAGGCTCGAGAGGATCTGGAAACCAACTGGAAGAGTCTTAGGGCATGGGAGTTGGCAATGCCCTGGACAAAACCATCCAGAGGGAGAAATCTTTACAGAGATCTCCTAAGCCTACAAATGGCAAATATTCTTCAGTCTCTGTCCTTCTTCTCGATCACTCAATAAAAAGGGAAGGCAGGAGGTACTAGTAGGCATCTGGTCCAGGGCTACATCTGCCATGAAATCCTGTGATTTATAAGGCCCAGCAAAGGCTTTCAAGTCACACTTGAAAGGAATGCAGGGACAGGGGATTTCCTGCTGCAGTGCCTGGATTTCAGCCCAGTTAGGGAAGACTTTAGGAGGAACAAATAAAGCCATGGTGCAGAGGTGTGGCTGGTTCAAATATTTCAGCTTGAGGAGGTTTGGCTGCTGGTGAGGAGGAGAAGCAGTGGTTTTTCCTGCTCCAAGTCCAGTCGAATCTTATTTTTATGTTACATTTTATTGCTTTCCTAAAAAAATATTTTACAATTAAGAATTTTTAACCTAAAGATAGACAGAACTCAGGTACTCATCACCCTGCCCTCATGGCCATGAGCCCATTTCCTCCTTCCAGAATAATATTATTCTGGGCCAGGTGCGGTGGCTCACACCTGTAATCCCAACACTTCGGGAGGCTGAGGCAGGTAGATCATGAGGTCAGGAGTTCAAGAGCAGCCTGGCCAACATGGTGAAACCCCATCTCTACTAAAAATACAAAAATTAGCTGGGCATGGTGGCGCATGCCTGTAATCCCAGCTACTCAGAGGAGGGTGAGGCAGGAGAATTGTTTGAAACCAGGAGGCAGAGGTTGCAGTGAGCTGAGATCGCATCATTGCACTCCAGCCTGTGCAACAGAGCGAGACTCTGTCTTAAAATATATATATATGCGCCTGGCATGGTGGCTCACACCTGTAAACTCAGCACTTTGGGAGATGGAGGCGGACGGATCACGAGGTCAGGAGATCAAGACCATCCTGGCTAACACAGTGAAACCCTGTCTCTACCAAAAATACAAAAAATTAGCCAGGCGTGGTGACAGACGCCTGTAGTCCTAGCTACTCCTGAGGCTGAGACGGGAGAATGTCATGAACCTGGGAGGCGGAGCTTGCAGTGAGCCGAGATCATGCCACTGCACTCCAGCCTGGGCGACAGAGCAAGACTCCATCTCAAAATAAATAAATAAATAAAATATATATATATTATTCTGAAGCAACATGCAGACATGATATGATTTCATCTGAAATATTTTAATGTATATCTCAAAAAATAAGGACTCTTCAAGAAACATCAGGCCTTGTACTGATGAAAAGTGTTCTCTAGGCCGGACGTGGTGGCTCATGTCTGTAATCCCAGCATTTTGGGAGGCTGAGGTGGATATATCATGAGGTCAGGAGTTCAAGACCAGCCTGGCCAACAGCGTGAAACCCTGTATCTACTAAAAATACAAAACTTAGCTGGGCATGGTGGCAGGCACCTGTAATCCCAGTTACTCGGGGGACTGAGGCAGAAAATTGCTTGAACCCGGGAGGCAGAGGTTGCAATGAGCCGAGATCGCGCCACTGCACTCCAGCCTGGATGACAAAGCGAGACTCCGTCTCAAAAAAAAAAAAAAAAAAAAAGAATGTTTTCTAAGCTGGTAAGCTGGTCGTTTATTGTGTAGGAGTCACCATCTGTCCTCAGAGCTGGTCAGTGGACAGGACAATTGGTCCTGTGCTAGGCACAATAATTCAGCTCCAGCCAGACCCTGCAGTCTCTCACTCTCTCTTTTTAAACACTTTAATTTTATTTATTCATATTTTATCTTATTTATTTATTCGTTTTTTTGAGACACTGTCTCGCTCTGTTGCCCAGGCTGGAATGCAGTGATACGATCTTGGCTCACTGCAACCTCCGCCTCCTGGGTTCAAGCGATTCTCCCACCTCAGCCTCCCAAGTAGCTGGGATTACAGGGACTTGCCACCACACCCAGCTAATTTTTGTATTTTCAGTAGAGACGGGTTTTCATCATGTTGGCCAGGCTGGTCTCAATCTTATCTTAAGTGATCTGCCCGTCTCGGCCACCTCACAAGGTTATTTTAATTTATTTTTTTAATTTCTATTTTATTTTATATAGAGATGGTGTCTCATTTTGTCGCCCAGGCTGGTCTTGAACTTCTGGCTTCAAGAAAGCCTCCCACCTCGGCCTCCCAGACTCTATAGAGTTTCTAATCAGAAGACCATCAAGGAAGAATAGGGGAGGGGTCCCAGGGTGCTCTGGGCTCGGAACCTCGTCTTAGCCTGTTTATCTTAAACCTTGGTCTAAAACTTTCTTTTTTCCCGCTGAGTCCAGATCACACAAGCCCTGAATCTCCTTTGTAGCATTTAGAAGACTGTGTGACTACACAGTTGATCTGTGCCTGTATACCTACCATCTTGCCCTCAAGAGTTCAGTGCCTTAAAGGCAAGAGTCCTGTCTTGTTCGCATATTATCCCAAGCACCTACCACAGCTTGTAGCACATAGTAGGTGCTCACATCAGCCTTGTGAAATGAACCAGGGAAGTCAGGGGACCTGGATTCATTCACTGGATGTTTACTGAGCACCTACTCTGTGCCAGCCACTGTACTAGATGCAAGGGAGACAGCAGTTGTAGAAAAGGAGGGGAAAATCTTTACCTTCTCAGAGCTTACATTCTACTGGAAGTCAATGAATGGGCAAGGAGATGGATGGACATATGCTATGGTACCAAGCCTTTGCTCCACTCTCACCTTGCTGGATGACCTGGGGTACCTCACTTCACCTCAATGAGCCTCAGGGTTCCCTTTTTATCAAGTGGAGGAGTAGGATGAGACAGTCTCCTTAGAATTGAAGGCATTCCCAGAGGATCTTCAGGGGCTTCTCAAACCTTGAAGCGTCTTGCACCCAACATCAAAGCTTTAACTGCACGAGGACCCTGTTTGTTGCTTGTACTTGAGCCCAGGGTTGTGTGGGCCAGAAACCTGATGCTAGTGTTTTGGGAAAAGCATTGGCTCCCATGATTGCCAAGCCCCACCCCAGCGCAGATCATCGGGGACCCGTGTTTCTGCATCATCTTTCCGTGTTGGTGAACAGGGACCTCGTAGGCACTTGATACTGAGTTCTGGCTGAATCAGAACTTCTAAGGTCACTGCCTAGGAGCTGGGGTGTCTCTGTGAACTCCTGTCTGTCCTTGTTATTCTCGCCAGAACCTGAGGCTCAATGGAAAATAAATGGCAGGAGTCAGAAATATGAAGGTTGGTATATGGGGAAGGGGTTTGCCCCAGGAGCTCCAGCATCCCTTGGGGGACCAAGAAACAATGAACTGGGGTGGTTTTTGTCTGAGCTTATGCAGGAGCCTCTTTTTTTTTTTTTTTTTTTGAGACGGAGTTTTGGTCTTGTGGCCCAGCCTGGAGTGCAATGGCGTGATCTCAGCTCACTGCAACCTCTGCCTCCCAGGTTCAAGCAATTCTCCTGCCTCAGCCTCCCGAGTAACTGGGATTACAGGCATGTGCCACCACGCCTGGCTAATTTTGTATTTTTAGTAGAGACAGGGTTTCTCCATGTTGGTCAAGCTGGTCTCGAACCCCTGACCTCAGGTGATCCATCCACCTTGGCCTCCCAAAGTGTTGGGATTACAGGCGTGAGCCACCGTGCCTAGCCGGAGCTCTTTTTTCTTTTCACAGTCAACCTCACTCCTGCACAGCCACGATCCTCACTCACTAGCTGGGTATCCCAGTATTACAGGGAAAATGTCACCAAAAAGCTGGATATTGGGGTTCTGGAGTCAGGCTGGACTTGCCTCCGATCTCAGCCCTACTGTGTGGAGCAGCAGTGGAACTTTCCTGTGCTGCTGGTAGGACAACCAATTTGCAGACCAGTTTGGCAGTTTCTTGTAACATCCCCTTATCATGTGACCCAGCAATTCCGCTCATAGGGATCTACCCAAGAGAAATGAAAACTTAGACCCACACAAAAACTTACACACAAATGCTTATAACAGCATTATTCATAATAACCCCAGACTGAAAGCAAGCCAAATGCCCATCAACTGAAGAATGGATGTAGACATCTGTGGTCCATCCATGCAACAGGATATTACTTGTCTATAAAAAGGGATAAATCACCAGTGGACATTACAACATGGACAAACCTCAAAAGCCTTATATCACATGAAAGAAGCCAGCCATGAAGGGCACATGTTGTAGGATTCCATTTAGATGGAATGTCCAGAAAAAGGCACATCTGTGGAGTCAGAAAGCAGACTGTTGGTTGCCTAGGGCTGTGGGCAGGAAGGAAGATTGACCACAAACAGGCAACGGGAACCTTTTGGGGGTGGTAAAAATGTTCTAAAACTGGCTTGTGATGATGGTTGCCCAAATCTGTATATTTACTCATCAAACTGTACACTTACAGTGAGTAAATTCTATGGTGTGTGAATTATACCTCAGTAAAGCTGCTAAAACATGCAAAAGAAAACCAGAAATAGCCCTTGCTCCTTCCTAGCTATGCGGCCTGGGACAATCAGCTCCACTTCTTTGAGCCTCAGATTATTTATCTGTAAGATGGGAATGTAGTAAGGGAACCTCTGAATAAGCATATAGGGAGAATTTATGTAACAGAAGTGCATGGAAAACCCTTAGCTGGGAGCCTGGCACCTGGATAGGGCTCTCAGTCATGGGGGCTGTTGGTGTCATTTTCATGGATCCAAAGAGACTATGGCCACAGAGCTCCTCCTTGCTGATGGCTGGTGGTGGCTTTGTTCACTGGGCATTTCCAGTGCTCAGCATTCACTATGCACTGTGCACATTCTCTGAGCATCACAGAGAAGCAAACAAAACAGAGCCCTTCTGCAGGTGTTCAGCACCCTTTGGGGAATCAGAGGAGAGGACAGGTGGTTGCAACCCAGCGTGATGGACACACAGGGCTGTAGGAGCCCAGGAAGGACACCCTGACTAGACTGGGTATGGGAGGGGCTCAACAGAGGCTGCTACCCTTGTGTCCTCCAGTCTTCGAAGGACATTTACTTCCGTGAACTCTGGTAAGGCTGATTCCGGTACAGGCCAGGGCAAGAAGGGTTTTCAAAGAGAAAGGGTCCCCAGCAGTGGGACTTGAGGGTTTTTCTGAGCCTATTCCACTTTTTTCATTTCACAGCTGGGGAAACTGAGGGCCAGAAACGGAGGTAGGAACTGGCTAAGGTCTCTGGTGGAAGTGGGATTTGAACGCTGCTGACTTTGAAGCCTGTGTTAGTTTGGGTCCTCCAAGAAGCGGGCACCAAGACAGTATTGGACCAGCAGAGATTTATTGGGGACACACCTGTGCAGGTTAAGGGAGGGGCAGGAGCAGACAGGGAGAGCCTTCAGACCGCCATGCAGGGAGGAAGAGGAAGAAGGAAGGAAGGTCAGGCAGAAGGAATCTGAGACACAGCACGGCTCTAAGAACGTTTGGCCAGGTCAGTTGGAAGTCTCCAGTGGACTGTTGACTGTTGGAGGAGTTCCTTGTCTCGCAGGAACGAGTGGCACTAGTACTCCGGCATGCTAGGTCCTGGCTGGGAGCAGCCTAAGGGAAGCATGGCTTCGATGCAAATGTGGTGATAGATCCAGGGGGTGCCTTCTGAAGTTAATCCGCTCTGCTCCCCTCAGCAAGGTCTTCTGAAGGAGATCTGAGTGGTGCATTTCCATGGCCACCACAAAACCCAAGTTCCTGTGACCTCCACCTCCCAGTGTGTTCTGATGAGAAAAGCTATTTGTTTCAGGACAGCAGCAAGGTTTTGAGCTGGAAATGGAAACACTTAAATACATAATCATAGGGACAACTTCCCAGGTATGCACTTGTTAATGTATCATCTCTGTGCTGAGCCCTTCAAATACGTGATTCTATTTAATCCTCACAGCAACACAATGGGATGGGTGTTATTCTAGTCCCCATTTTATAGATGAGGAAACTGAGGCTCAGAGAAACCCTCAAGTCACACTGCTGGGGACCTGTGAAGCTACTGAGTGGCATTCTAACTCCTGCACATGGATACATAGTGGCCTGGAGTTAGGATGTGTTTTAGTCAAGACTCCTAGACGCCAGTTAGAGAAAACCAGATTCAAGCTGACTTAAGCACTGGCCCACACGAACTGAAAACTCCAGGGGCAGTAGCTTCAGGCATGGATGGATCCAGGGACTTGAATGACGGGGACCTGCACTCTTTCCATCTCTTTGCTCTGTCTTCCTGTCTTTTGACGCCATTCTCAGGCATAGTCGCTTCCATCTTCAGACTTCTGCCCTTACCACTACTCTCCAGGCAGAACAAGGCATCTCTTTCCCAGTCATTCAAATGGAAACCTAATAATTGAGTCTCATTGGTTCTGCCAGAGTCAGGAGTCAGTCCTGCACTGAACACTGGCTGGAACAGTGGGACAGGTTGATTGACCAGGGTCAGGTGGGCATTCCTGGAGTCCCAGGGTGGAGAGTGAGTGGGGTCTACCTCACCTCCCATATGGACTGGGGGTAGGGAGGATGGTAACCTCGGAAAATTGGGGTTCTGAGACCAGAAAAACGGGAGATAGAGTCTGGGCAGGATGGGACACAGATGCTGGGGACCTAGTGGGAAGGGTGGAGGAGCTCCTGGGTGTGGTCTGCTGGTGTCTCAGCCCCTCTGCACAATGGGGTAAGCAGAAGTCTTGCAAGCCTGACCCTCCCTCCACTTCCAGCGTCTACTGGGACTATGCCATGACCATCCGCTTGGAGGAGATTGTCTACCTGCACTGCCACCAGCAAGGTAGGGACTGTGGGGACAGGAAGGGGGCTGTGTGTTCCTCTTGGATCCCCTGCCTGTCTCCACCCCTGCCTATGCATTAGCATTGTATGATAGTGATATGGTGGACACCCCATATTACCTGTGCAACCTTGGGCAAGGGACCTCACCTCTCTGTGCCTCCGTTTCCCCATCTGTAACATGGGAATTACAACAGGACCCTCTCATGGGGTAGTTATGAAGATGAAATGATGGATGTTAAGGGCTCAGCATGAAATCCACCTATGGCTATGGCATTAGTTGCTGACACTAAGCACTGATAATGCTTAGATGACTCTGCCATCGACCAGCTGTGTGACCTTGGGGGAAGTTACTTAACCTCTCTGAGCTTTGGTTTCATCATTTGTAACATGGGCAATAACAGATAGGACTCTTAGGGATATTGTTTTTCAATAAGACAGTGCCTCTAACATGACTGTGCTTGTACTCAGTAAGTGCTCAATACATGCTAGCCAGAGTCAGCGACTGCCCCGAGACAGGGGAAGTTGAAGGCTTCCATACAAAAATAGGTCACGAAGATTTGTAAAGGATTCCTGAGGAGCGTAGGGTGCTAGGGGGCATCTTTTCTTTTGGTGGTTAATGTCAGGAAGGTCAACTTGGTTCTTCTTGACTTTGTCCTGTAGTCCTGTCAGAGGTGGATGGTGGGTGAGATGAGAGAGACTCAGGGGAGGTAAAAACTGCTCCTGACCTTTGCCCAGGCCTTTCCCAGAGCCTCAGAGCAGGATCCCTGGGTCTGGCTTGGCACCCCTGGGGGATGTGTTTGCAGGAAGGGGCTGTCCCCGTGCCTCATAGTGACTTCCCACTGGGTCTTCTCTGGCTGCTGGTGGCGGCAGTGGACAGCGGCGGGACAGTGGTATTGGTCAGCCAGGACGGGATCCAGAGGCCGCCCTTCCGCTTCCCCAAGGGTGGGCACCTCCTGCAGTTCCTCTCGTGCCTGGAGAATGGGCTGCTCCCGCATGGGCAGTTGGACCCACCCCTGTGGTCCCAGCGGGGTAAGGTGAGTGATCATGGGGACCCAGGGAGGCTGGGGTGGAGACTGGTCACAGAGGGTGGTTGTTTTTGCCTGTGTGCCTTTATGTGACTGTGTGGCCTCATGCGCTCCCCACTGATACCTTCAGCCTAAGCATGTTGTGGGGACAGGTGTGTCCCAAGGATCTTGCTTTGGGACATGTTCTTGCAGGGCAAAGTGTTTCCTAAACTGCGCAAGCGAAGCCCTCAGGGTTCTGCCGAGTCCACATCTTCAGACAAAGACGATGACGAGGCCACAGATTATGTGTTCAGGATCATCTACCCTGGCATGCAGTCGGAATTCGGTGAGCTGCTCTGTCCCGGGCCCCAGGGAGTCACCTGCTAACTGATGCTGAAAATGATTCCAGGTGTTTGAAACTAGAAGATGACAGGTCTGGATTCTGGGGCTAACAGGAGGATCTGGAAACAAAGTTGGTTTCTTGGTAGCCTCAGTTTCCCCCCAAATAAGAACAATAACCACCCTCTACTTGTCTAATAAAGACATTAGGAGAGGTGGCCTGGGGTGATGGCAACGGCATAGGTTCTGGAATCCTGGCTGAACTTGGGCAAGTCATCTCAGCCCTCTGTGCCTCAGTTTCCTCATCTGTAAAATGGGCATGTTCATAGCACCAGTTACATAAGTCATTCTGGGGATTAAACGAGGCAAGGCGGCTGGGTATGGTGGCTCACACCCATAATCCTGGCACTTTGGGAGGCCGAAATTTGGGAGGGAGCACTTTGGATTGCCCGAGCCCAGGAGTTTAAGACCAGCCTGAGCAACATGGCGAAACCCTGTCTCTACAAAAAATACAAAAATTAGCCAGGTGTGGTGGCGTGCATCTGTGGTCCCAGCTATTTGGGAGACTGAGGTGGGAGGATCACCTGAGCCTGGGGAGGTCGAGGCTGCAATAAGCCGTGGTTGTGTCATTGCACTCCAGCCTGGACAACAAAGTGAGGCCCTGTCTCAAAATAAATGAAAATTAAAATATTTTTAAAATGAGATAAGGCATTTCACACATATACAAAACACTCAAATGTTGTTGTTGTTAATATTCTATTTCCCCTTATTATAAAGAGTCAATGAGATGATGAAATATTCATTGTAGAGCCCATGGAGTAAGGCCTTGCACACAGTAGGCCCTCAGTAAGTTGTAGTCAAACTTGACACCAATAGAGGCGAAGCACATGAGATGATGGTGAATGGCAAGCAGGTTGCACAGTGCCTTCGTGACACAGATGCGTAGCAAATGGAAGTTCTTACTGCTAAGAGCGTCATCATTGCGGGGCTATTGGGAGGATTCAGTGAATTAAGATTTGAAAAGTACTTAGAAGAGGGCCTGGCATTTATGAAGCATGGTATGGGTGTCTGTTAAACAAATCAGTATTGAGTGGTAGGCTCTTTCTGTTCACTTCATTTTATTTAACATGCAGCGGCCCTGATGTTCCCATCCGAGGATGATGGCTCTGAGCCTCCCTTTGCTGAAGCAGCCACGTGCTGGGCAGTGAGAGGCTCTTGTGAGAGCAGATGTCCTCCTGGACAAGGCTGGAATCCCTTAAGCGCTACAGAGTGTCCTGAAGTGTTCATGACCATGTCTGTTCCTGCCCTGGATCAGGGCCTCCCAGCTACTCCATGGAACCAGGCACTCAAAATCCTGACCAGACACCAAGGCTCTTGTGGGCCCCAAGACTGAAAGGCTCCATGTATGAGGGTGAAATCCCCTGGGATGCTGAGCCAGCTTCTGTCCTGTTGCCTGAGAACCTGGGCTTCCCACCCCTGTGAAGACCAACATTCATTAAGAGTTCCACTCGAGAGCCAGTTATCAGAGAGGGCTAGATCCCCTGTAGTTGCCTTCCCAGGAAACTCCACAGCTTCTCATCCAACAGGCAATGTGCACACTCCCGCTGGGAGCTAGGCAGAGTGCTGGGTGTTTAGTTTATTTGGAGATTCTCCATGTCATCCTCCTGTGGCTTGATAAAGGCCAGTGGAACAGACACTGGCTGTGCTCACCCACAACCTCAGCATTTCCCATTCTGTGCATGCTGTTCAGCTACCAGCCGCGGCTCTCTGTCTCAGTATCTCTTTGCCTGAGGATTTTCTCTGACCACAAGAGTCCCTTCTGGCCAGGGATGGGGCATATTGGAAGCATCAGAGAACCAGTGCCTCCCTGGAGCAGCCCTCAGCTCATGGCTGATAGGAGTTAGTGTATCAATGTCCCAGCTCCCTCTCCCTTTGTGAGGCAAACTCTGACATACATGTTCTGCACAGACTCCTAGAACTTCCATGGGAGATTAAGCGTAGTTACCTCTATTGGTAACTTGCTTGGCGACTAACCCTTTACTCCCTCCCCTTTTCTTCCTTTGTCTCAGTTTGCCCCTCCCTTACTGATGTGCCTTTGGAACTTGCACTTGGATCCTTGTCTGCCCTTGAGGAAACACCCAACTAATTCAGTTTATCTAGAACTGGACATCTGAGCCTTAGCATTACTGTCATTTGGGATGGAAAAATTCTTTGTTATAGGAGGTGGTCCTGTGCATTGTGGAATGTTGAGCACCCACTAGATGCCAAGTAGCAAACTTACTTTGCTCTAAGTTGTGACAACCAGATATGTCTCTAGGCATTGCCAGGTGTCCTCTGAAGGGTGGCAAAATTGCCCCGGTTGAGAACCATTGGTTTAGAGAAAAGAATGCATCACTGTATTCAGCTCTGCCACTGCAGTGTGGTTAAGTGACCTGTCCTCCGCAGACCTCACTTCCTTCTCTGTAGAGTGGGGTAACAGCACTCCCCACCAGCATCATATTCTGAGGAATCAGCAAGATCATTCCTAAAACACCTGGTGACCTGACCTGGGGCCTGACGCTTGGCAGATGCTCAGTAAGCAATAGCAGGTATCATGTCTTGAGTGCCACTGTGTGCCAGGCCCACTTCTGTCCGTTGTCCCGCTTATCTTAATTCATTCCATCCTCACCATAGCCCTCCCAGGTTGTCATCACCATCCCCCATTTTGCAAGGAGGAAACTGATTCCCAGAAGGGTTAAGCGACCAGTCCAGGATCACATAGCTAATTCTTGTCATGGCTGGGATTTGAACGCAGGAGGTCTCGCTCCAGAGCCTGTGCCTCTAACCACCACTCCATGCACATCGTTTTGACTGGTAGGGGGCAGGCATTGTGGTTTCACTGCCTTCATTCTCAAGGTCAGCTTCAACCCACATGGAAATGGCAACCGCATCCTTGGTTGATTTTCTGGGGCTTGAGCCTCACAGGCTTAACAAAAACAGTCATCTTACAGTTTCCATCTGTGACGGGTTTCTGTCTGTGAGAGGTATGAAGTTCTTTCTGAAAGAGGGCCTAAATCAGAAGTCAACAAACCCCTTTTCATGGGCCAAATTCGGCCCACTCACCTGTTTTTGTAAATAAAGATTATATATAATCTCGCTCTGTTGCCCAGGCTGGAGTACAGTGGTGCAATCATGGCTCACTGCAGCCTCGACCTCCTGGGCTCAGTTGATCCTCCCACCTCAGCCTCCTGGGTAGCTGGAATCACAGGCACAAGCCACCATACCTGGCTACATTTTTTTTGATTTTTTGTAGAGATGGGGTTTTGCCATGTTGCCCAGGCTGGGCTTGGAACTCCTGGGCCCAAGCGACTCATCCGCCTTGGGCTCCCAAAGTCCTGGGATTGCAGGAGTGAGCCACCTCCCAGCCCCTTGATTGTGTTTCTATTGGATAGTGCTGGTCTAGCGTGGGGTTTCTCAGCCTCAGCACTGTTGACATTTAGGGTTGAATAATTCCTTGTGTGGGGATTGCCTTGTGTACGATGTTGAGCAGCATCCCTGACCTCCAGCTACTGGACAACAGTAGCACCTAATTAATCCCCAAGGCGTGAAAACCCAAAGTGTCTCCAAACATGGACAGGATTGCCCAGGTTGAGAACAGATGGTGTGGAGAGAAGTGCCTATGAGAAACCAGCTGAGGTAGAAAGAGTAGGATGACAGTCAAGTCCTCAGGCCAGGCACAGTGGCTCATGCCTGTAATCCCAGCACTTTGGGAGGCTGAGGTGGGAGGATGGCTTGAGCCCAGGAATTCGAGACCAGCCTGGGCAACATGGCGAAACTCCATCTCTACAAAAAATTTTAAAAACATTAGCTGGCCATGCTGGCACGTGCCTGTAGTCCCAGCTACTCAGGAGACTGAGGATGGAGGATCACTTGAGCCTGGGAGATCAGGGCTGCAGTAAGCCACGTTTGTGCCACTGTACATCAGCCTGGATGACAAAACAAGACCCTGCCTCACAATAAAAAAAAAAAAAAAAAAGGTCAAATCCCCTGAGTTGGGGTCTTGGCTCCTCTGCTTATTAGCTGGGTGGTCTTGGGCGTGTTGCTTAAACTCTCCGTGACGCAGTTTTCCAATCTGTAAAAGCAATCTGTAAAAGGGGATAATGATAGTACTATACTCAGTAGGGACAGCTGTTGTTAGGGGAAAGAGGAGAGGGACTTCAGTCAAAAAGACTAGATATGTCTGCTACTGCCTGGCAGGGCGTTGGGTGATTAAGTTGTGCCATCATTCTGAGCCTCAGTTTCTTCTTCTGCAAAGTGGAAGAGGGAGGATGCATCCCTCACAGGATCGTGAAGGACAATAACTGGTTTCTTTAGGTTTGCTCAGGTCGCAAACTGCCTAGTCTGACACTCAGCACATAGTAGGCACGATATAAAAATCAACATTCTTTCTTCTTTTTTTTTTTTTTTTTGAGACAAAGTCTCGCTCTGTCACCCAGGCTGGAGTGCTGTGGCCGGATCTCAGCTCATTGCAACCTCCGCCTCCCGGGTTCATGCCATTCTCCTGCCTCAGCCTCCCGAGTAGCTGGGACTACAGGCGGCCGCCACCTTGCCCGGCTAGTTTTTTGTAGCTTTTAGTAGAGACAGGGTTTCACCGTGTTAGCCAGGATGGTCTCGATCTCCTGACCTCGTGATCCGCCCGTCTCGGCCTCCCAAAGTGCTGGGATTACAGGCTTGAGCCACCGCGCCTGGCCCATTCTTTCTTCTAATTGAACACAGTATATGTGGGAGCTGTGTGGAGCCAGGGAGGGGGAGGTTTGGAGCCCCCAGAAACTGACTCTTCCAGCTGTCTCAGTGTCCTGAGGTGGCTCCGAACCCCCATCTCACTGGTTCTTTCTGTTTTATATCTCAAGTTGCCCCCGACCTCTTGGGCAGCACTTCCTCCATCTCTGTGGGCCCTGCCTGGATGATGGTTCCTGCAGGCCAGTCCATGCTGGTGGTGGCCAGAGGGAGTCAGTGGGAGCGAGCCAGATGGGACGCTACTCTCCCCACGCCGAGCCTGAAGGAGCAGCCCCCCAGTAATGTCTGGGATCTCCCCTTCCCCGGGGGCTGGGTGCCAGCCACCTCTGCCATGTTGTCATTTGAGTCCTGGTCCCAAGGGAGATGGAGGCAGGAAGGGAGATGGAGGCAGAGAGATTGATGCCCTCCTGCTGTCTAGCCTCCACCCTATGGAAGGCAGCTTGCAGTATTGTAGGTTCAGTAGCAGAGGGATCAATTGGTGTTATCTGTGTGGATGCGAGTGTGAGAGGCTGGGATGGAGGAAGGCACGGTTGCATGCTTGGGCTAAACTGGTCAGTGCACCCCTGAGATTGGCTAAGAACTGGGGCTATTTTTCTAGAACATTTTACAGGGGCTTACTGGTCTTTCTTGGCTAGCTCATGGGTGAGTCTACATGGGGAAGAATAGTGTAACAAGCCACATTTGGTGGCTGCGAGAACTACATCATATAGGCAGCTTCCTCTTCTGTCAGTGGGCAGGGGCTGACCTTGTCAGCTACGGAGTTCTGATGGCAAGAGGACGAGTTCCACAACTCTCCCTTACCTTGGGGCCCAAGGGAAGAGTCAGGGTATTACCAGCTGTCCTGTGGGGACCATGACATATGGGAGAAAAAGTGTGCCACTCTCTTCACTTCCTACAACAGGGATTAGAAAACTAAGACTTGGCCGGGCGCGGTGGCTCAAGCCTGTAATCCCAGCACTTTGGGAGGCCGAGACGGGCGGATCACAAGGTGAGGAGATCGAGACCATCCTGGCTAACACAGTGAAATCCCATCTCTACTAAAAAATACAAAAAAAAACTAGCCGGGCGAGGTGGCGGGCGCCTGTAGTCCCAGCTACTCGGGAGGCTGAGGCAGGAGAATAGCGTAAACCTGGGAGGCGGAGCTTGCAGTGAGCTGAGATCCGGCCACTGCACTCCAGCCTGGGCGACAGAGCGAGACTCCGTCTCAGAAAAAAAAAAATGAAAAAAAAAAAGAAAACTAAGACTCATGAGCTAAATTCAGCCCCATTCTGTACCAGCCTATGAGCTAAGAATGGTTTTTCAATTTTTAAATGATCCAAAAAAGCCAAAAGGAGAGTAATATTTTGTGACATGAAAATGATATGACATTCACATTTCACTATTTGTAAATAAAGTTTTATTTATTTTATTAGAATGTGCCCATGCTTCTTTTTTTAACATTTTGTTTATGGCTACTTTTGGACTACAACAACAGAGTCAAGTGCTTATGACAGAGACCAAATGGCTTGCAAACGCTAAAATATTTACTAGCTGTCCTTTTGCAGGAAAAGTTTATGGATCCCTGTTTTAAGGAAAGTAAAGCTTTTGCGTCTGTCTAGGACTACCAAGAGGCCAGGAAATTGACTATAGAAATTGTAATGCATAGGTCCCCAGTATGTTTGTTATGTGGCTTTGTAGACACTGCAGTTTTTACGAAGCTGAGAAAGAAAAATAAAGGAAGCTATAAGTGCTGTATCCTGAGAATGACTGGTCAGGAATCACCAGTGTCCACAAGTTGGGAAATCAGAGTCTGTCGAATGTACTTGCTGTATCAAAATTGCTTTAGAAATACAGATTTGAGAGCTCTGTCTCCAGGATTTAGTTGAGTAGGCCAGAGTGTGAGGCAGTCATATTGCTTTTTAACAAGCCTCCCACATTATTTTAGGGAGTCGCTAATATATTTAAGACCCACTTGGTGGAGCAGCTTTAGCCTCAGAACCATGGACAGCGCAGGTGCCCTCTTCATCAGCAGGGGCTTCACTGGGTCTCTGGCACTTGGGTGCCCTGCCTCATCTGTTGAGTCAGGCTCTCTTCCATCTCACCCGTGAGGCCTGTCTCTTCTCCAGAATCACCCAGCAGGCTCCCCTCCCCTCCTGCAGCATCCTGTTAGTATGACTAAGTGACAACATGGTGAGGTTTGGCTTCCTGCTCTGGGATTGGGCCTGTTTTCTTGGCTCTTGGCTCTCTGTGTCCTCTTCTTCTCTCTTTGGCTGTCATCAGCTCTGCCCATCTCTCAGGGCCACCATATTTTGGTTGTGGCTTTCATTGGGTCAGGCAGACTCAAGGATGTTCGGGGCTGCTGTTTCCTACTGTCACCTTCAGGGTCTTTTCCTGTCTCTGTGCTGGCTGGGGCGGGTGAACTGCTTGCTCTGGGGTGAGATTTCTGTGACCCACATAGGCTTAAACAGGGTGATTCTTCTGCCCCTCCTTCTATCCACCACAGTGCCCCAGGATCTGATGGATGTCTCTGTGAGCAACCTCCCATCCCTGTGGCAGCCCAGTCCCCGGAAGTCCTCCTGTTCCTCCTGTTCACAGAGTGGCTTGGCTGATGGTGGCTCAACCAATGGCTGCAACCACGAGAGGTATGAGGATCCTGAGCTGCAGGTGGAGGGAGCTGAAGGATGTACCAGAGATCTGTAGATGCCCATATCTTACCCTGCACTGAATTCAGAATGAACATAACCTGTGGACTCAGGCAGATAGAGGTTAAATCCTGGCCATGAAATCCTAGCTGTTAGAGGGTCACTTGTATTAGTCAGGATAAACAAGGTTATGGTGCAGTAACAAACAGTCCTAAAATCTCAGTGGCTTTTTTATAACAAAAGTTTATTTATCATGCATGCTGTGTTTCTATCATGGGTCATCTGGTGCTATTTTTCCCACACTAAAGGGCCTGGGTGATGGAGCAGCTACCATCTTGAATGTTGCCAGTTACAGTGACAGGGAAAGGTAACTCTGCAGAGGTTGGAACCCACAATTAAAAAGGCTCTGGCCAAAAGCAGCACATGTCATATCCACTCACAGCCCATTGGCCCCATCCACAAGGGGACAGCAAGTGCAGCCCTACCATACACCTAGAAGGCAGAATAATCCCAGAGCTATAATTTAATGACAACCACATCTCAGTTTGCGCCTCCACACAGTGGAAATTCCAGTTCTTGCTTTATATGGCTGTGGTAAGGACCAGCTCAGGTAATGGTTTAAAGTGGCCAGAATGTGGCACCTGCACATGGTACTGTTCAGTAAATGACACTTCCTGTTTTGTTGTATAAAGTTAAATCTCAACTCATCTCCCGTTTGCCCATAGTTTTGTCTCTTTGAAACTATTCAGCCAGTTCATGAGACTGGTTTTGTTTTCACCTGGTCCGACCTGGCCTGGCCTGAGAGAATGGAACCCTTTTGTCCTTGCGGGGCTTCTGTCCCAGTGGATGGTCCAGTCATCAGCCATAGGATGTAAGGGGTGGGAGTCGGCATCAAATTTTTGAAGTCATCCAACCCCCTGGTTCCTCAGGGTGTGGTCCGGGAACCAACATCAGCACCTGGGCAAATTCTGAGTCTCTCATCCCAAACTTCCTGAATCAGAACCTGTATTTAACACGGTTTCAAGACCATGTGTATACTTTAAAGTTTGAGAAGTGCTAATATTACTGGAGATTCTTTTTTTTTTTTTTTTTGAGACAGAGTCTCTCTCTGTCGCCCAGGCTAGAGTGCAATGGGGTGATCTCGGCTCACTGCAACCTCCACCTCCCATGTTTAAGCAATTCTCCTGACTTAGCCTCCCGAGTAGCTGGGACTACAGGCACACACCACCATTCCTGGCTAATTTTTGTGTTTTTAGTAGAGATGGGGTTTCACTATGTTGTCCAGGTTGGTCTCGAACTTCTGACCTCAAGTGATCTGCCTGCCCCGGCCTCCCAAAGTGCTGGGATTACAGGCGTGAGCCACTGCACCCGGCCTGGAGATTCTCTTATTGTGCATCAGAATCACCTGGGCTAGGTGGCAAGACATACCAGTTCCTGGACTACTTCCTAGAGGTCCTGACTGAGTAGGTATGTGCGGGACCCAGTAATCCACATGTTGGAGAAACTCCAAGTAACTCTTGGGTTGATGGTCCATGGACCAGTGAGAAAGGCTGCTATAACCCATTGCCCCCTCTCCTGTTGTAGCATCTGCTTACACACCTTGAGTGACGGAGAACTCACTACCTTGCAGAAAGCGAAGTCTACAGTGGGAAAGCTGTTGATGCGATCCTATTCTCGCGTAACCTGAGCAAGTCTGAGCCTCGCCAACCTGAGGGCACAAAGGGGGACTCTTTCCTGCTTAATGTTCCTACCTGCCTCCGTATGCCTAAGTGGAGGACTTCAGCTATGCTCCTCCTGCCCTGCCCCAGTCTACGTGTTTTTCTGGATGTCTCCTGGGATGTCCTGAGAACAAATATGCAGATACTCTTCCATTCTATACTCTACGAGAGTGTACAACAATCCCTTCAGTGTCCTGGATTTCTCCAACAATGCTAGAATCTGACTCTTCTCACCTCTTTTAGCCAAAAAATTCCCAAAAATTCCCACACAAAGAGAAGCTTTGAGACATCACCTACTTAGCAATCAGCCAGATTCTGAATCCCAATTTGGTTCAGCTTGATTCAACTGGATCACTTTAGAAATCAGAACGCTTTCTGCAAGGGATAGAAACCCACTTCGAACTGGTTCAAGTAAAAAAGGAAATGTGTTGGCATAACTGAGAAGTTCAGAGACACAGTGGCTTCAGGCATGGCTGGATACAGATGATCGAGATAGGAATCTCTGTTTCTTCAGCTCTTGGCTCTGCTTGCCTCTATGATGGTTCCATTCTCAGACAGGCACTTCCTATGCAGTGGCAAAGATGGCTCCCAGCAGCCACTGCCCAATATCCCACTGGCTTAGAAACCCAAGCAGAAAAGTGTCTGTTACCTAGTAATTCCAACAAAAGTCCCAGGGCTAATTCTCACTGGCTCAGGTTGGGTCACATGACCATCTCTGCCCCGATCACTATGACTCCAACCTGAGTCCTGTAGTGGGCAGAGTCATCCCCATGCAAACCACACAGACAGAGAGTTGTGGAGAGCGTGATTTCTCAGGGGAATATTGGGACTGGTAGCAGAAGAGGCAATAATGCTGTGCAAGTGGAGAT
Source organism: Rhinopithecus bieti (assembly GCF_001698545.2). Taxonomy (NCBI): domain Eukaryota; kingdom Metazoa; phylum Chordata; class Mammalia; order Primates; family Cercopithecidae; genus Rhinopithecus; species Rhinopithecus bieti. The sequence continues at coordinate 88,589 of NW_016830474.1, forward strand.
AATAGCAGCCCTCCCTACTAAAATCCCTGACTGGTTGATTTTAATCTGCCCTCTAGAGATAACACATAGTTACCCTCTCCAGAAAATCTGGGCTGTGTTTGGATCTGTTCTAAGCATCTCCCTCTTTCTCCACCTGCAGGGCTCCCCTGAAACTTCTCTGTGACAATATGAAGTACCAGATCCTCTCCAGAGCCTTCTATGGATGTACGTATAGGGCTTCATTGCCAGTGTGTCTCCGTGGAGCAGCTATTGGTGCCTGCTGTATGCCAGCAACATCAAGAGATACTGGCTCTGGAATTTGGACCTCTCCTCCTCTATTCCCTAAATGTCTGGTTTTAGTAACATTACATGAACCTCTCTGAGCCTCAGTTTCCTTGTCTACTGACGGGAGAAATTTTATCCCTGGGTCCTGACAGTAGGGTCCCCTGGGGGCAGAGATTTGGTTTAATCACCACTGCATCCCCAGGTGCTGCAGCGGAGGACTTGTTTTCAGGATTGAATGAGGACCACGTAGAAAGCCCCTAGCGCCTAGTATTGTATGCTGTAGGTGCTCAGTGAATGTCAGTTTCCTTCTCTCATGAGCAGAAGCTGCAGAACGAGTAAGGTGACCTTATCCCTCCCCCAAAACTTAAATATTAAATTCATAATACTTGTGTTCTGATTATTTCCATTTAACAGATGAAGACACTAAGGCACAGAGAGGCAAAATGACTTGTCTAAGGTCACACAGCTAACAAGCAGCAGAGCTGGGACTCAGACCCTGGCCTGTCTGACTCCAAAAGCTTTGTGTTTTCCTCTCTGCTGTCTTTTATTTCTTTCTTTTTTTTTTGAGACAGAGTCTCGCTCGGTCGCCCAGACTGGAGTGCAGTGGCGTGATCTCGGCTCACTGCAGCCTCCGCCTCCCGGGTTCACGCCATTCTCCCGCCTCAGCCTCCTGAGTAGCCGGGATTACAGGTGCCCGCCACCACACCCGGCTAATTTTATGTATTTTTAGTAGAGATGGGGTTTCACCATGTTGGCC
>NW_016830474.1:90081-92361 GCF_001698545.2 Rhinopithecus bieti
TTGAGGGAGAGTCTCACTCTGTTGCCTAGGCTGGAATGCAGTGGCGTGATCTCAGCTCACTGCAAGCTCCGCCTCCCAGGTTCATGCCGTTCTCCTGCCTTAGCCTCCCGAGTAGCTGGGATTACAGGCACCTGCCACCACGGCCAGCTAATTTTTCTGTTTTGGTAGAGATGGGGTTTCACCATGTTGGCCAGGCTGGTCTCAAACTCCTGACCTCAGGTGATCTACCCACCTCAACCTCACAAAGTGCTGGGATTATAGGCGTGCGCCACCATGCCCATCCCCACTGTCTTGATTTTTCGGTTTTATTTCCCCAGGCTCACAGCCTATATGGGGAAGATAAAATGTGTGTGTATATTCAGGGATTCTAGAAATACCTTAATACAACCTGCATGGGCCTGTGAAACAGCAGTGGAGCTCACACCCTGAGTGCCTGGAGAGGCAGGGAGAGTGTGACTCCACTAGGACAGGGGTTTTATCTGTTCTGTTCCCACCCATCCGCAGTGCCTAATGCAGGGCCTGGCATGAAGCAGGCTTTGGGCAAGTATTTATTAGACCCAAATGGAAGCTCTTCCTGCAGGAAGGGGTGGGGGGTTGAGATGGGTCTGGAACAATGTTGTTGGTCGATGTGGCTCATCCCTGATGGTGACTGAGAACCCGAGTTCTGGAGCGAGATGGCCTGGTTTCAGATCCCAGCGATGTGACTTGGGCAAGTGATACAACCAGTTTGTACCTCAGTTTACTCCATCTATAATATGGAGATAATGGGCGGGCATGGTGGCTCATGCCTGTAATCCCAGCACTTCTGAAGGCCGAGGTGGGCGGATCACCTGCGGTCAGGAGTTCGAGATCAGCTGGGCTAACGTGGTGAAACCCCATCTCTACTAAACATACAAAAAAATTAGCCGGGTGTGGTGGCGCACGTCTGCAGTCTCAGCTACTCGGGAGGCTGAGGCAGGAGCATCGCTTCAACCTGAGAGGCGGAGGTTGCAGTGAGTCAAGATCGCACCACCGCACTCCAGCCTGGGCGACAGAGCCAGACTCCATCTCAAAAAAAAAAAAAAAAAAAAAAAAAAAAGATGGAGATAATAGTAGTAACTAATTTCTAGGGTTGTGGGGAGAATGGGATGAGTTAAGTTACGCAACTCTGGGAACAGCTCCTTGCCATGCAGTGTGTGTTGTGTAAGTGTTAGCTATTATATCATCGTCATCATCCTCCTCCTCCTCACCAGTCTACTCTCTACCTCCATGAAAACTACTTTTTTAGATTCCATTATAAGTAGGAACATATGATATTTGTCTTTCTGTGCCTCGTGTTTTTTGCTTAACATAACCTCCAGTTCTATCCATGTTACTGCACATGACAGGATTTCATTCTTTTTATGGCTGAATAATATTCCATTGCATTAGTATACCACGGTTTCTTTATCCATTCATTCATTGATGGACACTTAGGTTCATTCTGTATCTCGGCTATTGTGAATGGTGCTGCAGTAAACATGGGGGTGCAGATATCTCTTTGATTTCCTTTCTTTTGGATAAATACTCATTCAGCTCCAATTTGAACAGGAGTTGTCCGCGTTTCACATTCTCTTTCTTGCTGTATGGATTAGAGGCAGACAGAGGCACAGCAAGCCCACAGAGTCACTGGCCACCTTCCTTTCTGTCCCTTCTCTGCCTCTAGCCTATGAATTAAATGCTTTGGCTTTTAATTCATAGGCCCACAGAGTCACTGGCCACCTTCCTTTCTGTCCCTTCTCTGCCTCTAGCCTATGAATTAAATGCTTTGGCTTAGAGCAGAGAAGGGTGCCATCACCCTGACTGAGGCTGAGGAAGGTGATAAGACTTCCCTATGGTTATAGAGCTATTTAGCAGTCCAGCCAGCAAGTGCATCAAGCTCCATCTTCCTTGTCTGGAAAAGGGGACGTTGACGAGAATTCACTGAGTCATGGTGTTTAGTAAGAACAGGAGTGGGCCAGGTACAGTGGTTTGTGCTTGTAATCCCAGCACTTTGGGAGGCTGAAGCAGGAGGATCACTTGAGTCCAGGAGTTCGAGGCCAGCCTGGGCAAGATGGTGAAACCTCGTCTCTACAAAAAATAAAAAATTAGCCAGACATGCTGGCGCGTGCCTCCAGTCCCAGCTACTCAGGAGGCTGTGGTGAAAGGATCGCATCAGCCTGGGAGGTTGAGGCTGCAGTGAGCTGTGATAATAATAAATAATAGAGCAAGACCCTGTCTCAAAACAAATTTTTTTTTTTTTTTTTTTTTTTTTTTTTTTTT